>NC_092761.1:14450300-14750300 GCF_047496795.1 Chiloscyllium punctatum
ACTCTGTCAATGCTACACACGCAGGGAAGAGCACATTGAACCCAATCTGTCAGTGTAACACACCTGGGAAGAGCAGACTGACCTCACTCTGTCAATGTAGCACACCCAGACAAGAGGAGACTGACCCCACTCTGTCAATGTAACGCACCCAGAGAAGAGCAGACTCACCCCACTCTGTCAATGCAAGAAACCCAGTGAAGAGCAGACTGTCCCCACTCTGTCAATGTAACTCACCAAGGGAAGAACAGACTAACCAAAATCTGTCAGTGTAACACACCTGGGAAGAGCAGACTGACCTCACTCTGTCAATGTAACACACCTAGAGAAGAGCAGACTGACGCCACTCTGTCAATGTAACGCACGCAGGGAAGAGCAGACTGACCTCACTCTGTCAATGTAACACACCCAGAGAAGAGCAGAATGACCTCACTCTCATTGTAACACACCCAGTCAAGAGCAGACTGACCGCACCCTGTCACTTTAACCCACCCAGGGAAGAGCAGACTGACCACACCCTGTCAAAAAACACACTCAGGGAAGAGCAGACTGACCCCACTCTGTCAATGCAAGACACCCAGGGAAGAGCAGACTGACCCCACTCCGTCAATGTAACACACCCAGGGAAGAGCAGAATGACCACACTCTGTCAATGAAACACACGCAGGGAAGAGCAAACTGAACCAAATCTGTCAGTGTAACACACCTGGGAAGAGCAGACTGACCTCACTATGTCAATGTAACACACCAAGGGAAGAGCAGACTGACACGACTCTGTCAATGTAACACACCGAGGGAAGAGCAGGCTGACCCCACTCTGTCAATGTAACCCACTCAGGGATGAGCAGACTGACCCCACACTGTCAATGTAACCCACCCAGACAAGAGCAGACTGATCCCACTCTGTCAATGTAACACACTCAGGGAAGAGCAGACTGACCCCACTGTGTCAATCTAACACACCCAGGGAAGAGCAGACTGACCCCACTCTGCCAATTTAAACCACGCAGGGAAGAGCAGATTGACCCCACTTTGTCAATGTAACACACGCAGGGAAGAGCACTCTGACCCCACTCTGTCAATGAAACACACCCAGGGAAGAGCAGACTAAACCCACTGTGTCAATGTAACCGACCCAGGGAAGATCAGACTGACCCCACTCTGTCAATGTAACCCAACCAGGGAAGGGCAGACTGACCCCACTCTGACAATGTAACACACCCAGGGAAGGGCAGAGTGACCCCACCCTGTTAATGTAACCCACTCAGGGAAGAGCAGTCTGACCCCACTCTGTCAATGTAACACACGCAGGGAAGAGCACTCTGACACCACTCTGTCAATGAAAAACGCCCAGGGAAGAGCAGACTGATCCCACTCTGTCAATGTAACACACCCAGGGAAGAGCAGACTGAACCCACTGTGTCAATGTCACCGACCCAGGGAAGAGCAGACTGACCCCACTCTGTCTATGTAACCCACCCAGGGAAGAGCAGACTGACCCCACTCTGTCAATGTAACCCAACCAGGGAAGGGCAGACTGACCCCACTCTGACAATGTAACACACCCAGGGAAGGGCAGAGTGACCCCACACTGTTAATGTAACCCACTCAGGGAAGAGCAGTCTGACCCCACTCTGTCAATGTAACACACCCAGGGAAGAGCAGACTGACCCCACTCAGTCAATATAACACATCCAGGGAAGAGCAGTCTGACCCCACTCTGTCAATGTAACACAGGCAGGGAAGAGCACACTGAACCCAATCTGTCAGTGTAACAGACCTGGGAAGAGCAGACTGACCTCACTCTGTCAATGTAACACACCCAGAGAAGCGCAGACTGACCCCACTCTGTCATGCAAGATACCCAGGGAAGAGCAGACTGACCCCACTCTGTCAATGTAACACACCCAGGGAAGAGCAGAATGACCCCACTCTGTCAATGTAACACACGCAGGGAAGAGCAGACTAACCACGCTCTGTCAATGTAACACACCCTGGGAAGAGCTGACTGATCCCACTCTGTCAATGTAACACTCCCAGTGAAGAGCAGGCTGATCCCACTCTGTCAATGTAACACACCCAGAGAAGAGCAGACTGACCCAACTCTGTCAATGCAAGACACCCAGGGAAGAGCAGACTGACCCCACTCTGTCAATGTAACACACCCAGGGAAGAGCAGACTGACCCCATCTGTCAATGTCACACACGCAGGGAAGAGCAGACTAACCACACTCTGTCAATGTAACACACCCTGGGAAGAGCTGACAGACGCCACTCTGACAATTTACACATCAAAGCAAGAGCAGACTGTCCTCACTCTAAACTTAATCCACCCAATGAAGAGCAGACTGACCCCACCCTGTCACTGTAACACACCGAGGGAAGAGCAGACTGACCCCACTCTGTCAAAGTAAACCACCGAGACAAGAGCAGACTGATCCTACTCTGTCAATGTAACCCACGCAGGGAAGAGCAGACTGACCCGACCCTGTCAATGTAACACACCGAGGGAAGAGCAGACTGACCCCACTGAGTCAATCTAACACACCCAGGGAAGAGCACACTGACCCCACTCTGTCAATGTAACCCACGCAGGGAAGAGCAGACTGACCCCACTCTGTCAATGTAACACACCCAGGGAAGAGCAGACTGATCTCACTCTGTCAATGTCACACTCCCAGGGAAGTGCAGACTGACACCACCCTGTCAATGTAACACACCCAGGGAAGAACAGACTGACCCCACTATGTCAATGAAACAGTCCCAGGGAAGAGCCGACTTAACCCACTCTGTCAATGTAACACACCCAGGGAAGAGCAGACCGACCCGACGCTGTCAATGTAACATACTCAGGGAAGAGCAGACTGACCCCACGCTGTCAATGTAACCCACCGAAACAAGAGCAGACTGATCCCACTCTGTCAATGTAACACACCCAGGGAAGTGCAGACTGACCTCAATCTGTCAATGTAACACATGCAGGAAAGAGCAGACTGTTCCCACTCTGTCAATGTCACACACCAAGGGAAGAGCAGACTGACACCACTCTGTCAATGTAACACACCCAGGGAAGAACAGACTGACCCCACTATGTCAATGTAACACACCCAGGGAAGAGCAGACTAAACCCACTGTGTCAATGTAACCGACCCAGGGAAGAGCAGACTGACCGCACTCTGTCTATGTAACCCACCCAGGGAAGAGCAGACTGACCCCACTCTGTCAATGTAACCCAACCAGGGAAGGGCAGACTGACCCCACGCTGTCAATGTAACCCACCGAGACAAGAGCAGACTGATCCCACTCTGTCAATGTAACATACCCAGGGAAGTGCAGACTGACCTCAATCTGTCAATGTAACACATCCAGGGAAGAGCAGACTGATCCCACTCTGTCAATCTAACACACCCAGGGAAGTGCAGACTGACCCCACTCTGTCATTGTAACACAACGAGGGAAGAGCAGACTGACCCCACCCTTTCTATGTAACACAATCAGGGAAGAGCAGACTGAACCCACTCTGTCAATGTAAAACACCCAGCGAAGAGCACATTGCCCTCACTCTCAATGTAACCCACCCAGTGAAGAGCAGACTGACCCCACCCTGTCACTGTAACAAACCCAGGGAAGAGCAGACCGACCCCACCCTGTCAATGTAACACACCCAGGGAAGAGTTGACTGACCCTACTCTGTCAATGTAACCCACTCAGGGAAGAGAAGACTTACCCAACTCTGTCAATGTAACACACCCAGGGAAGAGCAGACTAAACCCACTGTGTCAATGTAACCGACCCAGGGAAGAGCAGACTGACCCCACTCTGTCTATGTAACCCACCCAGGGTAGAGCAGACTGACCCCACTCTGTCAATGTAACCCAACCAGGGAAGGGCAGACTGACCGCTCTCTGTCAATATAACACACCCAGATAAGAGCAGGCTGACCCCACTCTGTCAATGTAACACACGCAGGGAAGAGCACATTGAACCCAATCTGTCAGTGTAACACACCTGGGAAGAGCAGACTGACCTCACTCTGTCAATGTAGCACACCCAGTCAAGAGCAGACTGACCCCACTCTGTCAATGTAACGCACCCAGAGAAGAGCAGACTGACCCCACTCTGTCAATGCAAGAAACCCAGTGAAGAGCAGACTGTCCCCACTCTGTCAATGTAACACACCCAGGGAACAGCAGAATGACCCCACTCTGTCAATGTAACTCACCCAGGGAAGAACAGACTGACCCCAATCTGTCAGTGTAACACACCTGGCAAGAGCAGACTGACCTCACTCTGTCAATGTAACACACGCAGGGGAGAGCACATTGAACCCAATCTGTCAGTGGAACACACCTGGGAAGAGCAGACTGACCTCACTCTGTCAATATAACACACCCAGAGAAGAGCAGACTGACCTCACTCTGTCAATGTAACACACCCAGAGAAGAGCAGACTGACTACACTCTGTCAATGCAAGACACGCAGGGAAGAGCAGGCTGATCCCACTCTGTCAATGTAACACACCAAGGGAACAGCAGAATGACCTCACTCTCATTGTAACACACCCAGTCAAGAGCAGACTGACCGCACCCTGTCACTGTAACACACCCAGGGAAGAGCAGACTGACCACACCCTGTCAAAAAACACACTCAGGGAAGAGCAGACTGACCCCACTCTGTCAATGCAAGACACCCAGGGAAGAGCAGACTGACCCCACTCGGTCAATGTAACACACCCAGGGAAGAGCAGAATGACCACACTCTGTCAATGTCACACACCCAGAGAACAGCAGTCTGACCCCACTCTGTCAATGTAACACACGCAGGGAGAGCACACTGAACCAAATCTGTCAGTGTAACACACCTGGGAAGAGCAGACTGACCTCACTATGTCAATGTAACACACCAAGGGAAGAGCAGACTGACACGACTCTGTCAATGTAACACACCGAGGGAAGAGCAGACTGACCCCACTCTGTCAATGTAACCCACTCAGGGATGAGCAGACTGACCCCACTCTGTCAATGTAACCCACCCAGACAAGAGCAGACTGATCCCACTCTGTCAATGTAACACACTCAGGGAAGAGCAGACTGACCCCACTGTGTGAATCTAACACACCCAGGGAGGAGCAGACTGACCCCACTCTGTCAATTTAAACCACGCAGGGAAGAGAAGATTGACCCCACTCTGTCAATGTAACACACGCAGGGAAGAGCACTCTGACTCCACTCTGTCAATGAAACACGCCCAGGGAAGAGCAGACTGACCCCACTCTGACAATGTAACACACCCAGGGAAGGGCAGAGTGACCCCACCCTGTTAATGTAACCCACTCAGGGAAGAACAGACTGACCCCACTCTCTCAATGTAACACACCCAGGGAAGAGCAGACTGACCCCACTCTGTCAATATAACACATCCAGCGAAGAGCAGTCTGACCCCACTCTGTCAATGTAACACAGGCAGGGAAGAGCCCACTGAACCAAATCTGTCAGTGTAACACACCTGGGAAGAGCAGACTGACCTCACTCTGTCAATGTAACACACCCAGGGAAGAGCAGACTGACCCCACTCTGTCAATGTAACCCACCCAGGGAAGAGCAGACTGACCCCACCCTGTCAATGCAACACACCCAGGGAAGAGCAGACTGACCCCACTCTGTCAATGTAACTCACCCAGGGAAGAACAGACTGACGGCTCTCTGTCAATGTCACACACCCAGGGAAGAGCAGACTGACCCCACTCTGTGAATATAACACACCCAGGGAAGAGCAGTCGGACCCCACTCTGTCAACGCAAGACACCCAGGGAAGAGCAGACTGACCCCATCTGTCAATGTCACACACGCAGGGAAGAGCAGACTAACCACACTCTGTCAATGTAACACACCCTGGGAAGAGCTGACAGACGCCACTCTGACAATTTACACACCAAGGCAAGAGCAGACTCTCCTCACTCTAATCTTAATCCACCCAATGAAGAGCAGACTGACCCCATCCTGTCACTGTAACACACCGAAGGAAGAGCAGACTGACCCCACTCTGTCAAAGTAACCCACCCAGACAAGAGCAGACTGATCCCACTCTGTCAATGTTACACACCCAGAGAAGAGCAGACTGACCCCACTGAGTCAATCTAACACACCCAGGAAAGAGCACACTGACCCCACTCTGTCAATGTAACCCACGCAGGGAAGAGCAGACTGACCCGACCCTGTCAACGTAACACACTCAGGGAAGAGCAGACTGACCCCACTCTGTCAATGTAACACACCCAGGGAAGAGCTGATTGACCCTACTCTGTCAATGTAACACACCCAGGAAAGAGCAGACTGCCCTCACTCTCAATGTAACCCACCCAGTGAAGAGCATACTGACCCCAACCTGTCACTGTAACACAGCCAGGGAAGAGCAGACTGACCCCACCCGGTCAATGTAACACACACCCAGGGAAGAGCAGACTGACCCTACTCTTCAATGTTACACACCCAAGGAAGAGCAGACTGATCCCACTCTGTCAAAGTAACCCACTCAGGGAAGAGAAGACTGACCCCACTCTGTCAATGTAACACACCCAGGGAAGAGCAGACTGAGCCCACTCTGTCAATGTCACACACCCAGAGAACAGCAGACTGACACCACTCTGTCAATGTAACACACCCGGGGAAGAACAGACTGACCCCACTCTGTCAATGTATCAGAACCAGGGAAGAGTAGACTGACCCCACTCTGTCAATGAGCAAACCCAGGGAAGAGCAGACCGACCCCACTCTGTCAATCTAACCCACTCAGGGAAGAGCAGACTGACCCAAGCTGTCAATGTAACCCACCGAGACAAGAGCAGACTGATCCCACTCTGTCAATGTAACACACCCAGGGATGTGCAGACTGACCTCAATCTGTCAATGTAACACACCCGGGGAAGAACAGACTGACCCCACTCTGTCAATGTATCAGAACCAGGGAAGAGTAGACTGACCCCACTCTGTCAATGAGCACACCCAGGGAAGAGCAGACTGACCCCACGCTGTCAATGTAACCCACCGAGACAAGAGCAGACTGATCCCACTCTGTCAATGTAACACACCCAGGGAAGAGCAGACTGACCCCATTCTGTCAATGTAACACACCCAGGGAAGAGCAGACTGCCCCCACTCTGACACTGTAACACAACGAGGGAAGAGCAGACTGACCCCAGCCTGTCAATGTAACACACCAAGGGAAGAGCAGACTGACCCCACCCTTTCAATGTAACACACTCAGGGAAGACCAGACTGAACCCACTCTGTCAATTTAACACACCCAGGGAAGAGCAGACTGACCCTACTCTGTCAATGTAAAACACCCAGCGAAGAGCACATTGCCCTCACTCTCAATGTAACCCACCCAGTGAAGAGCAGACTGACCCCACCCTGTCACTGTAACAAACCCAGGGAAGAGCAGACCGACCCCACCCTGTCAATGTAACACACCCCGGGAAGAGTTGACTGACCCTACTCTGTCAATGTTACACACACAAGGAAGAGCAGACTGACCCCACTCTGTCAATGTAACAGACCCAGGGAAGAGCAGAATGAACCCACTGTGTCAATCTAACACACCCAGGCAAGCGCAGACTGACCCCACTCTGTCAATGTAACACACCCAGGGAAGAGCAGACTGCCCCCACTCTGTCACTGTAACACAACGAGGGAAGAGCAGACTGACCCCAGCCTGTCAATGTAACACACCCAGGGAAGAGCAGGCTGACCCCACTCTGTCAATGTTACACACGCAGGGAAGAGCACATTGAACCCAATCTGTCAGTGTAACACACCTGGGAAGAGCAGACTGACCTCACTCTGTCAATGTAGCACACCCAGACAAGAGCAGACTGACCCCACTCTGTCAATGTAACGCACCCAGAGAAGAGCAGACTCACCCCACTCTGTCAATGCAAGAAACCCAGTGAAGAGCAGACTGTCCCCACTCTGTCAATGTAGCACACCCAGACAAGAGCAGACTGACCCCACTCTGTCAATGTAACGCACCCAGAGAAGAGCAGACTCACCCCACTCTGTCAATGCAAGAAACCCAGTGAAGAGCAGACTGTCCCCACTCTGTCAATGTAACACACCCAGGGAAGAGCAGAATGACCCCACTCTGTCATTGTAACTCACCAAGGGAAGAACAGACTAACCAAAATCTGTCAGTGTAACACACCTGGGAAGAGCAGACTGACCTCACTCTGTCAATGTAACACACCTAGAGAAGAGCAGACTGACGCCACTCTGTCAATGTAACGCATGCAGGGAAGAGCAGACTGACCTCACTCTGTCAATGTAACACACCCAGAGACGAGCAGAATGACCTCACTCTCATTGTAACACACCCAGTCAAGAGCAGACTGACCGCACCCTGTCACTTTAACACACCCAGGGAAGAGCAGACTGACCACACCCTGTCAAAAAACACACTCAGGGAAGAGCAGACTGACCCCACTCTGTCAATGCAAGACACCCAGGGAAGAGCAGACTGACCCTACTCTACAATGTTACACACCCAAGGAAGAGCAGACTGACCCCACTCTGTCAAAGTAACCCACGCAGGGAAGCGAAGACTGACCCCACTCTGTCAATGTAACACACCCAGGGAAGAGCAGACTGAGCCCACTCTGTCAATGTCACACACCCAGAGAACAGCAGACTGACACCACTCTGTCAATGTAACACACCCGGGGAAGAACAGACTGACCCCACTCTGTCAATGTATCAGAACCAGGGAAGAGTAGACTGACTCCACTCTGTCAATGAGCAAACCCAGGGAAGAGCAGACCGACCCCACTCTGTCAATCTAACCCACTCAGGGAAGAGCAGACTGACCCAAGCTGTCAATGTAACCCACCGAGACAAGAGCAGACTGACCCCACTCTGTCAATGTAACACACCCAGGGATGTGCAGACTGACCTCAATCTGTCAATGTAACACACCCGGGGAAGAACAGACTGACCCCACTCTGTCAATGTATCAAAACCAGGGAAGAGTAGACTGACCCCACTCTGTCAATGAGCACACCCAGGGAAGAGCAGACCGACCCCACTCTGTCAATGTAACCCACTCAGGGAAGAGCAGACTGACCCCACGCTGTCAATGTAACCCACCGAGACAAGAGCAGACTGATCCCACTCTGTCAATGTAACACACCCAGGGAAGAGCAGACTGACCCCATTCTGTCAATGTAACACACCCAGGGAAGAGCAGACTGCCCCCACTCTGACACTGTAACACAACGAGGGAAGAGCAGACTGACCCCAGCCTGTCAATGTAACACACCAAGGGAAGAGCAGACTGACCCCACCCTTTCAATGTAACACACTCAGGGAAGACCAGACTGAACCCACTCTGTCAATTTAACACACCCAGGGAAGAGCAGACTGACCCTACTCTGTCAATGTAAAACACCCAGCGAAGAGCACATTGCCCTCACTCTCAATGTAACCCACCCAGTGAAGAGCAGACTGACCCCACCCTGTCACTGTAACAAACCCAGGGAAGAGCAGACCGACCCCACCCTGTCAATGTAACACACCCCGGGAAGAGTTGACTGACCCTACTCTGTCAATGTTACACACACAAGGAAGAGCAGACTGACCCCACTCTGTCAATGTAACAGACCCAGGGAAGAGCAGAATGAACCCACTGTGTCAATCTAACACACCCAGGGAAGCGCAGACTGACCCCACTCTGTCAATGTAACACACCCAGGGAAGAGCAGACTGCCCCCACTCTGTCACTGTAACACAACGAGGGAAGAGCAGACTGACCCCAGCCTGTCAATGTAACACACGCAGGGAAGAGCAGGCTGACCCCACTCTGTCAATGTAACACACGCAGGGAAGAGCACATTGAACCCAATCTGTCAGTGTTACAAACCTGGGAAGAGCAGACTGACCTCACTCTGTCAATGTAGCACACCCAGACAAGAGCAGACTGACCCCACTCTGTCAATGTAACGCACCCAGAGAAGAGCAGACTCACCCCACTCTGTCAATGCAAGAAACCCAGTGAAGAGCAGACTGTCCCCACTCTGTCAATGTAGCACACCCAGACAAGAGCAGACTGACCCCACTCTGTCAATGTAACGCACCCAGAGAAGAGCAGACTCACCCCACTCTGTCAATGCAAGAAACCCAGTGAAGAGCAGACTGTCCCCACTCTGTCAATGTTACACACCCAGGGAAGAGCAGAATGACCCCACTCTGTCAATGTAACTCACCAAGGGAAGAACAGACTAACCAAAATCTGTCAGTGTAACACACCTGGGAAGAGCAGACTGACCTCACTCTGTCAATGTAACACACCTAGAGAAGAGCAGACTGACGCCACTCTGTCAATGTAACGCATGCAGGGAAGAGCAGACTGACCTCACTCTGTCAATGTAACACACCCAGAGAAGAGCAGAATGACCTCACTCTCATTGTAACACACCCAGTCAAGAGCAGACTGACCGCACCCTGTCACTTTAACACACCCAGGGAAGAGCAGACTGACCACACCCTGTCAAAAAACACACTCAGGGAAGAGCAGACTGACCCCACTCTGTCAATGCAAGACACCCAGGGAAGAGCAGACTGACACCACTCCGTCAATATAACACACCCAGGGAAGAGCAGAATGACCACACTCCGTCAATATAACACACCCAGGGAAGAGCAGTCTGACCCCACTCTGTCAATGAAACACACGCAGGGAGAGCACACTGAACCCAATCTGTCAGTGTAACACACCTGGGAAGAGCAGACTGACCTCACTATGTCAATGTAACACACCAAGGGAAGAGCAGACTGACCCCACTCTGTCAATATAACCCACTCAGGGATGAACAGATTGACCCATCACTGTCAATGTAACCCACCCAGACAAGAGCAGACTGATCCCACTCTGTCAATGTAACACACTCAGGGAAGAGCAGACTGACCCCACTGTGTCAATCTAACACACCCAGGGAAGAGCAGCCTGACCCCACTCTGCCAATTTAAACCACGCAGGGAAGCGCAGACTGACCCCACTCTGTCAATGTAACACACCCAGGGAAGAGCAGACTGCCCCCACTCTGTCACTGTAACACAACGAGGGAAGAGCAGACTGACACCAGCCTGTCAATGTAACACACTCAGGGAAGAGCAGGCTGACCCCACTCTGTCAATGTTACACACGCAGGGAAGAGCACATTGAACCCAATCTGTCAGTGTAACACACCTGGGAAGAGCAGACTGACCTCACTCTGTCAATGTAGCACACCCAGACAAGAGGAGACTGACCCCACTCTGTCAATGTAACGCACCCAGAGAAGAGCAGACTCACCCCACTCTGTCAATGCAAGAAACCCAGTGAAGAGCAGACTGTCCCCACTCTGTCAATGTAACACACCCAGGGAAGAGCAGAATGACCCCACTCAGTCAATGTAACTCACCAAGGGAAGAACAGACTAACCAAAATCTGTCAGTGTAACACACCTGGGAAGAATAGACTGACCTCACTCTGTCAATGTAACACACCGAGAGAAGAGCAGACTGACGCGACTCTGTCAATGTAACGCACGCAGGGAAGAGCAGACTGACCCCACTCGGTCAATGTAACACACCCAGGGATGAGCAGAATGACACACTCTGTCAATCTAACACACCCAGAGAAGAGCAGACTGACCCCACTCTGTCAATGTAACACACCAAGGGAAGAGCAGATTGACCCCACTCTGTCAATGAAACACGCCCAGGGAAGAGCAGATTGACCCCACTCTGTCAATGAAACACGCCCAGGGAAGAGCAGACTGATCCCACTCTGTCAATGTAACCGACCCAGGGAGAGCAGACTGACCCCACTCTGTCTATGTAACCCAACCAGGGAAGGGCAGACTGACCCCACTCTATCAATGCAACACACCCAGGGAAGGGCAGAGTGACCCCACCCTGTTAATTTAACCCACTCAGGGAAGAGCAGACAGACCCCACTCTGTCAATGTAACACACCCAGGGAAGAGCAGACTGACCCCACTCTGTCAATATAACACATCTAGCGAAGTGCAGTCTGACCCCACTCTGTCAATGTAACACAGGCAGGGAAGAGCACACTGAACCAAATCTGTCAGTGTAACACACCTGGGAAGATCAGACTGACCTCACTCTGTCAATGTAACACACCCAGGGAAGAGCAGACCGACCCCACCCTGTCAATGTAACACACCCCGGGAAGAGTTGACTGACCCTACTCTGTCAATGTTACACACACAAGGAAGAGCAGACTGACCCCACTCTGTCAATCTAACACACCTGGGAAGAGCAGACTGACGTCACTCTGTCAATGTAGCACACCCAGACAAGGGCAGACTGACCCCACTCTGTCAATGTAACGCACCCAGAGAAGAGCAGACTCACCCCACTCTGTCAATGCAAGAAACCCAGTGAAGAGCAGACTGTCCCCACTCTGTCAATGTAACACACCCAGGGAAGAGCAGAATGACCCCACTCTGTCAATGTAACTCACCAAGGGAAGAACAGACTAACCAAAATCTGTCAGTGTAACAAAACTGGGAAGAGCAGACTGACCTCACTCTGTCAATGTAACACACCTAGAGAAGAGCAGACTGACGCCACTCTGTCAATGTAACGCACGCAGGGAAGAGCAGACTGACCTCACTCTGTCAATGTAACACACCCAGAGAAGAGCAGAATGACCTCACTCTCATTGTAACACACCCAGTCAAGAGCAGACTGACCGCACCCTGTCACTTTAACCCACCCAGGGAAGAGCAGACTGACCACACCCTGTCAAAAAACACACTCAGGGAAGAGCAGACTGACCCCACTCTGTCAATGCAAGACACCCAGGGAAGAGCAGACTGACCCCACTCCGTCAATGTAACACACCCAGGGAAGAGCAGAATGACCACACTCTGTCAATGAAACACACGCAGGGAAGAGCAAACTGAACCAAATCTGTCAGTGTAACACACCTGGGAAGAGCAGACTGACCTCACTATGTCAATGTAACACACCCAGGGAAGAGCAGACTGACACGACTCTGTCAATGTAACACACCGAGGGAAGAGCAGGCTGACCCCACTCTGTCAATGTAACCCACTCAGGGATGAGCAGACTGACCCCACACTGTCAATGTAACCCACCCAGACAAGAGCAGACTGATCCCACTCTGTCAATGTAACACACTCAGGGAAGAGCAGACTGACCCCACTGTGTCAATCTAACACACCCAGGGAAGAGCAGACTGACCCCACTCTGCCAATTTAAACCACGCAGGGAAGAGCAGATTGACCCCACTCTGTCAATGTAACACACGCAGGGAAGAGCACTCTGACCCCACTCTGTCAATGAAACACACCCAGGGAAGAGCAGACTAAACCCACTGTGTCAATGTAACCGACCCAGGGAAGAGCAGACTGACCCCACTCTGTCTATGTAACCCACGCAGGGAAGATCAGACTGACCCCACTCTGTCAATGTAACCCAACCAGGGAAGGGCAGACTGACCCCACTCTGACAATGTAACACACCCAGGGAAGGGCAGAGTGACCCCACCCTGTTAATGTAACCCACTCAGGGAAGAGCAGTCTGACCCCACTCTGTCAATGTAACACACGCAGGGAAGAGCACTCTGACACCACTCTGTCAATGAAAAACGCCCAGGGAAGAGCAGACTGATCCCACTCTGTCAATGTAACACACCCAGGGAAGAGCAGACTGACCCCACTCAGTCAATATAACACATCCAGGGAAGAGCAGTCTGACCCCACTCTGTCAATGTAACACAGGCAGGGAAGAGCACACTGAACCCAATCTGTCAGTGTAACAGACCTGGGAAGAGCAGACTGACCTCACTCTGTCAATGTAACACACCCAGAGAAGAGCAGACTGACCCCACTCTGTCATGCAAGATACCCAGGGAAGAGCAGACTGACCCCACTCTGTCAATGTAACACACCCAGGGAAGAGCAGAATGACCCCACTCTGTCAATGTAACACACGCAGGGAAGAGCAGACTAACCACGCTCTGTCAATGTAACACACCCTGGGAAGAGCTGACTGATCCCACTCTGTCAATGTAACACTCCCAGTGAAGAGCAGGCTGATCCCACTCTGTCAATGTAACACACCCAGAGAAGAGCAGACTGACCCAACTCTGTCAATGCAAGACACCCAGGGAAGAGCAGACTGACCCCACTCTGTCAATGTAACACACCCAGGGAAGAGCAGACTGACCCCATCTGTCAATGTCACACACGCAGGGAAGAGCAGACTAACCACACTCTGTCAATGTAACACACCCTGGGAAGAGCTGACAGACGCCACTCTGACAATTTACACATCAAGGCAAGAGCAGACTGTCCTCACTCTAAACTTAATCCACCCAATGAAGAGCAGACTGACCCCACCCTGTCACTGTAACACACCGAGGGAAGAGCAGACTGACCCCACTCTGTCAAAGTAAACCACCGAGACAAGAGCAGACTGATCCTACTCTGTCAATGTAACCCACGCAGGGAAGAGCAGACTGACCCGACCCTGTCAATGTAACACACCGAGGGAAGAGCAGACTGACCCCACTGAGTCAATCTAACACACCCAGGGAAGAGCACACTGACCCCACTCTGTCAATGTAACCCACGCAAGGAAGAGCAGACTGACCCCACTCTGTCAATGTAACACACCCAGGGAAGAGCAGACTGATCTCACTCTGTCAATGTCACACTCCCAGGGAAGTGCAGACTGACACCACCCTGTCAATGTAACACACCCAGGGAAGAACAGACTGACCCCACTATGTCAATGAAACAGTCCCAGGGAAGAGCCGACTTAACCCACTCTGTCAATGTAACACACCCAGGGAAGAGCAGACCGACCCGACGCTGTCAATGTAACATACTCAGGGAAGAGCAGACTGACCCCACGCTGTCAATGTAACCCACCGAAACAAGAGCAGACTGATCCCACTCTGTCAATGTAACACACCCAGGGAAGTGCAGACTGACCTCAATCTGTCAATGTAACACATGCAGGAAAGAGCAGACTGTTCCCACTCTGTCAATGTCACACACCAAGGGAAGAGCAGACTGACACCACTCTGTCAATGTAACACACCCAGGGAAGAACAGACTGACCCCACTATGTCAATGTATCAGAACCAGGGAAGATTAGACTGACCCCTCTCTGTCAATGAGCCCACCCAGGGAAGAGCAGAACGACCCCACTCTGTCAATGTAACCCACTCGGGGAAGTTCAGACTGACCCCACGCTGTCAATGTAACCCACCGAGACAAGAGCAGACTGATCCCACTCTGTCAATGTAACATACCCAGGGAAGTGCAGACTGACCTCAATCTGTCAATGTAACACATCCAGGGAAGAGCAGACTGATCCCACTCTGTCAATCTAACACACCCAGGGAAGTGCAGACTGACCCCACTCTGTCATTGTAACACAACGAGGGAAGAGCAGACTGACCCCACCCTTTCAATGTAACACACTCAGGGAAGAGCAGACTGAACCCACTCTGTCAATGTAAAACACCCAGCGAAGAGCACATTGCCCTCACTCTCAATGTAACCCACCCAGTGAAGAGCAGACTGACCCCACCCTGTCACTGTAACAAACCCAGGGAAGAGCAGACCGACCCCACCCTGTCAATGTAACACACCCAGGGAAGAGTTGACTGACCCTACTCTGTCAATGTAACCCACTCAGGGAAGAGAAGACTTACCCAACTCTGTCAATGTAACACACCCAGGGAAGAGCAGACTAAACCCACTGTGTCAATGTAACCGACCCAGGGAAGAGCAGACTGACCGCACTCTGTCTAAATAACCCACCCAGGGAAGAGCAGACTGACCCCACTCTGTCAATGTAACCCAACCAGGGAAGGGCAGACTGACCGCTCTCTGTCAATATAACACACCCAGATAAGAGCAGGCTGACCCCACTCTGTCAATGTAACACACGCAGGGAAGAGCACATTGAACCAATCTGTCAGTGTAACACACCTGGGAAGAGCAGACTGACCTCACTCTGTCAATGTAGCACACCCAGACAAGAGCAGACTGACCCCACTCTGTCAATGTAACGCACCCAGAGAAGAGCAGACTGACCCCACTCTGTCAATGCAAGAAACCCTGTGAAGAGCAGACTGTCCCCACTCTGTCAATGTAACACACCCAGGGAACAGCAGAATGACCCCACTCTGTCAATGTAACTCACCCAGGGAAGAACAGACTGACCCCAATCTGTCAGTGTAACACACCTGGCAAGAGCAGACTGACCTCACTCTGTCAATGTAACACACGCAGGGAAGAGCACATTGAACCCAATCTGTCAGTGGAACACACCTGGGAAGAGCAGACTGACCTCACTCTGTCAATATAACACACCCAGAGAAGAGCAGACTGACCTCACTCTGTCAATGTAACACACCCAGAGAAGAGCAGATTGACTACACTCTGTCAATGCAAGACATGCAGGGAAGAGCAGGCTGATCCCACTCTGTCAATGTAACACACCAAGGGAACAGCAGAATGACCTCACTCTCATTGTAACACACCCAGTCAAGAGCAGACTGACCGCACCCTGTCAATGCAACACACTCAGGGAAGAGCAGACTGACCCCTCTCTGTCAATGCAAGACACCCAGGGAAGAGCAGACTGACCCCACTCGGTCAATGTAACACACCCAGGGAAGAGCAGAATGACCACACTCTGTCAATATAACACACCCAGAGAAGAGTAGTCTGACCCCACTCTGTCAATGTAACACACGCAGGGAGAGCACACTGAACCAAATCTGTCAGTGTAACACACCTGGGAAGAGCAGACTGACCTCACTATGTCAATGTAACACACCAAGGGAAGAGCAGACTGACACGACTCTGTCAATGTAACACACCGAGGGAAGAGCAGACTGATCCCACTCTGTCAATGTAACCCACTCAGGGATGAGCAGACTGACCCCACTCTGTCAATGTAACCCACCCAGACAAGAGCAGACTGATCCCACTCTGTCAATGTAACACACTCAGGGAAGAGCAGACTGACCCCACTGTGTGAATCTAACACACCCAGGGAGGAGCAGACTGATCCCACTCTGTCAATGTAACCCACTCAGGGATGAGCAGACTGACCCCACTCTGTCAATGTAACCCACCCAGACAAGAGCAGACTGATCCCACTCTGTCAATGTAACACACTCAGGGAAGAGCAGACTGACCCCACTGTGTGAATCTAACACACCCAGGGAGGAGCAGACTGACCCCACTCTGTCAATTTAAACCACGCAGGGAAGAGAAGATTGACCCCACTCTGTCAATGTAACACACGCAGGGAAGAGCACTCTGACCCCACTCTGTCAATGAAACACGCCCAGGGAAGAGCAGACTGACCCCACTCTGTCAATATAACACATCCAGCGAAGAGCAGTCTGACCCCACTCTGTCAATGTAACACAGGCAGGGAAGAGCCCACTGAACCAAATCTGTCAGTGTCACACACCTGGGAAGAGCAGACTGACCTCACTCTGTCAATGTAACACACCCAGGGAAGAGCAGACTGACCCCACTCTGTCAATGTAACCCACCCAGGGAAGAGCAGACTGACCCCACCCTGTCAATGCAACACACCCAGGGAAGAGCAGACTGACCCCACTCTGTCAATGTAACTCACCCAGGGAAGAACAGACTGACGGCTCTCTGTCAATGTCACACACCCAGGGAAGAGCAGACTGACCCCACTCTGTGAATATAACACACCCAGGGAAGAGCAGTCGGACCCCACTCTGTCAATGCAAGACACCCAGGGAAGAGCAGACTGACCCCATCTGTCAATGTCACACACGTAGGGAAGAGCAGACTAACCACACTCTGTCAATGTAACACACCCTGGGAAGAGCTGACAGACGCCACTCTGACAATTTACACACCAAGGCAAGAGCAGACTCTCCTCACTCTAAACTTAACCCACCCAATGAAGAGCAGACTGACCCCATCCTGTCACTGTAACACACCGAAGGAAGAGCAGACTGACCCCACTCTGTCAAAGTAACCCACCCAGACAAGAGCAGACTGATCCCACTCTGTCAATGTAACACACCCAGAGAAGAGCAGACTGACCCCACTGAGTCAATCTAACACACCCAGGGAAGAGCACACTGACCCCACTCTGTCAATGTAACCCACGCAGGGAAGAGCAGACTGACCCGACCCTGTCAACGTAAAACACTCAGGGAAGAGCAGACTGACCCCACTCTGTCAATGTAACACACCCAGGGAAGAGCTGATTGACCCTACTCTGTCAATGTAACACACCCAGGAAAGAGCAGACTGCCCTCACTCTCAATGTAACCCACCCAGTGAAGAGCATACTGACCCCACCCTGTCACTGTAACACAGCCAGGGAAGAGCAGACTGACCCCACCCGGTCAATGTAACACACACCCAGGGAAGAGCAGACTGACCCTACTCTTCAATGTTACACACCCAAGGAAGAGCAGACTGACCCCACTCTGTCAAAGTAACCCACTCAGGGAAGAGAAGACTGACCCCACTCTGTCAATGTAACACACCCAGGGAAGAGCAGACTGAGCCCACTCTGTCAATGTCACACACCCAGAGAACAGCAGACTGACACCACTCTGTCAATGTAACACACCCGGGGAAGAACAGACTGACCCCACTCTGTCAATGTATCAGAACCAGGGAAGAGTAGACTGACCCCACTCTGTCAATGAGCAAACCCAGGGAAGAGCAGACCGACCCCACTCTGTCAATCTAACCCACTCAGGGAAGAGCAGACTGACCCAACTGTCAATGTAACCCACCGAGACAAGAGCAGACCGATCCCACTCTGTCAATGTAACACACCCAGGGATGTGCAGACTGACCTCAATCTGTCAATGTAACACACCCGGGGAAGAACAGACTGACCCCACTCTGTCAATGTATCAGAACCAGGGAAGAGTAGACTGACCCCACTCTGTCAATGAGCACACCCATTGAAGAGCAGACCGACCCCACTCTGTCAATGTAACCCACTCAGGGAAGAGCAGACTGACCCCACGCTGTCAATGTAACCCACCGAGACAAGAGCAGACTGATCCCACTCTGTCAATGTAACACACCCAGGGAAGAGCAGACTGACCCCATTCTGTCAATGTAACACACCCAGGGAAGAGCAGACTGCCCCCACTCTGACACTGTAACACAACGAGGGAAGAGCAGACTGACCCCAGCCTGTCAATGTAACACACCAAGGGAAGAGCAGACTGACCCCACCCTTTCAATGTAACACACTCAGGGAAGACCAGACTGAACCCACTCTGTCAATTTAACACACCCAGGGAAGAGCAGACTGACCCTACTCTGTCAATGTAAAACACCCAGCGAAGAGCACATTGCCCTCACTCTCAATGTAACCCACCCAGTGAAGAGCAGACTGACCCCACCCTGTCACTGTTACAAACGCAGGGAAGAGCAGACCGACCCCACCCTGTCAATGTAACACACCCCGGGAAGAGTTGACTGACCCTACTCTGTCAATGTTACACACACAAGGAAGAGCAGACTGACCCCACTCTGTCAATGTAACAGACCCAGGGAAGAGCAGAATGAACCCACTGTGTCAATCTAACACACCCAGGGAAGCGCAGACTGACCCCACTCTGTCAATGTAACACACCCAGGGAAGAGCAGACTGCCCCCACTCTGTCACTGTAACACAACGAGGGAAGAGCAGACTGACCCCAGCCTGTCAATGTAACACACCCAGGGAAGAGCAGGCTGACCCCACTCTGTCAATGTTACACACGCAGGGAAGAGCACATTGAACCCAATCTGTCAGTGTAACACACCTGGGAAGAGCAGACTGACCTCACTCTGTCAATGTAGCACACCCAGACAAGGGCAGACTGACCCCACTCTGTCAATGCAAGACACCCAGACAAGAGCAGACTGACCCCACTCTGTCAATATAACACACCCATGGAAGAGCAGTCTGACCCCACTCTGTCAATGAAACACACGCAGGGAAGAGCAAACTGAACCAAATCTGTCAGTGTAACACACCTGGGAAGAGCAGACTGACCTCACTATGTCAATGTAACACACCAAGGGAAGAGCAGACTGACCCCACTCTGTCAATATAACCCACTCAGGGATGAACAGATTGACCCAACACTGTCAATGTAACCCACCCAGACAAGAGCAGACTGATCCCACTCTGTCAATGTAACACACTCAGGGAAGAGCAGACTGACCCCACTGTCTCAATCTAACACACCCAGGGAAGAGCAGCCTGACCCCACTCTGCCAATTTAAACCACGCAGGGAAGCGCAGACTGACCCCACTCTGTCAATGTAACACACCCAGGGAAGTGCAGACTGCCCCCACTCTGTCACTGTAACACAACGAGGGAAGAGCAGACTGACACCAGCCTGTCAATGTAACACACTCAGGGAAGAGCAGGCTGACCCCACTCTGTCAATGTTACACACGCAGGGAAGAGCACATTGAACCCAATCTGTCAGTGTAACACACCTGGGAAGAGCAGACTGACCTCACTCTGTCAATGTAGCACACCCAGACAAGAGGAGACTGACCCCACTCTGTCAATGTAACGCACCCAGAGAAGAGCAGACTCACCCCACTCTGTCAATGCAAGAAACCCAGTGAAGAGCAGACTGTCCCCACTCTGTCAATGTAACACACCCAGGGAAGAGCAGAATGACCCCACTCAGTCAATGTAACTCACCAAGGGAAGAACAGACTAACCAAAATCTGTCAGTGTAACACACCTGGGAAGAATAGACTGACCTCACTCTGTCAATGTAACACACCTAGAGAAGAGCAGACTGACGCGACTCTGTCAATGTAACGCACGCAGGGAAGAGCAGACTGACCCCACTCGGTCAATGTAACACACCCAGGGATGAGCAGAATGACCACACTCTGTCAATCTAACACACCCAGAGAAGAGCAGACTGACCCCACTCTGTCAATGTAACACACCAAGGGAAGAGCAGATTGACCCCACTCTGTCAATGAAACACGCCCAGTATAGAGCAGATTGACCCCACTTTGTCAATGAAACACGCCCAGGGAAGAGCAGACTGATCCCACTCTGTCAATGTAACACACCCAGGGAAGAGCAGACTAAACCCACTGTGTCAATGTAACCGACCCAGGGACGAGCAGACTGACCCCACTCTGTCTATGTAACCCAACCAGGGAAGAGCAGACTGACCCCACTCTGTCAATGTAACCCAACCAGGGAAGGGCAGACTGACCCCACTCTATCAATGCAACACACCCAGGGAAGGGCAGAGTGACCCCACCCTGTTAATTTAACCCACTCAGGGAAGAGCAGACAGACCCCACTCTGTCAATGTAACACACCCAGGGAAGAGCAGACTGACCCCACTCTGTCAATATAACACATCTAGCGAAGAGCAGTCTGACCCCACTCTGTCAATGTAACACAGGCAGGGAAGAGCACACTGAACCAAATCTGTCAGTGTAACACACCTGGGAAGAGCAGACTGACCTCACTCTGTCAATGTAACACACCCAGGGAAGAGCAGACCGACCCCACCCTGTCAATGTAACACACCCCGGGAAGAGTTGACTGACCCTACTCTGTCAATGTTACACACACAAGGAAGAGCAGACTGACCCCACTCTGTCAATGTAACAGACCCAGGGAAGAGCAGACTGAACCCACTGTGTCAATCTAACACACCCAGGGAAGCGCAGACTGACCCCACTCTGTCAATGTAACACACCCAGGGAAGAGCAGACTGCCCCCACTCTGTCACTGTCACACAACGAGGGAAGAGCAGGCTGACCCCACTCTGTCAATGTTACACACGCAGGGAAGAGCACATTGAACCCAATCTGTCTGTGTAACACACCTGGGAAGAGCAGACTGTCGTCACTCTGTCAATGTAGCACACCCAGACAAGAGGAGACTGACCCCACTCTGTCAATGTAACCCACCCAGGGAAGAGCAGACTCACCCCACTCTGTCAATGCAAGAAACCCAGTGAAGAGCAGACTGTCCCCACTCTGTCAATGTAACACACCCAGGGAAGAGCAGAATGACCCCACTCTGTCAATGTAACTCACCAAGGGAAGAACAGACTAACCAAAATCTGTCAGTGTAACAAAACTGGGAAGAGCAGACTGACCTCACTCTGTCAATGTAACACACCTAGAGAAGAGCAGACTGACGCCACTCTGTCAATGTAACGCACGCAGGGAAGAGCAGACTGACCTCACTCTGTCAATGTAACACACCCAGAGAAGAGCAGAATGACCTCACTCTCATTGTAACACACCCAGTCAAGAGCAGACTGACCGCACCCTGTCACTTTAACCCACCCAGGGAAGAGCAGACTGACACCACTCCGTCAATGTAACACACCCAGGGAAGAGCAGAATGACCACACTCTGTCAATGAAACACACCCAGGGAAGAGCAAACTGAACCAAATCTGTCAGTGTAACACACCCAGGGAAGAGCAAACTGAACCAAATCTGTCAGTGTAACACACCTGGGAAGAGCAGACTGACCTCACTATGTCAATGTAACACACCCAGGGAAGAGCAGACTGACACGACTCTGTCAATGTAACACACCGAGGGAAGAGCAGGCTGACCCCACTCTGTCAATGTAACCCACTCAGGGATGAGCAGACTGACCCCACACTGTCAATGTAACCCACCCAGACAAGAGCAGACTGATCCCACTCTGTCAATGTAACACACTCAGGGAAGAGCAGACTGACCCCACTGTGTCAATCTAACACACCCAGGGAAGAGCAGACTGACCCTACTCTGCCAATTTAAACCACGCAGGGAAGAGCAGATTGACCCCACTCTGTCAATGTAACACTCGCAGGGAAGAGCACTCTGACCCCACTCTGTCAATGAAACACACCCAGGGAAGAGCAGACTAAACCCACTGTGTCAATGTAACCGACCCAGGGAAGAGCAGACTGACCCCACTCTGTCTATGTAACCCACGCAGGGAAGATCAGACTGACCCCACTCTGTCAATGTAACCCAACCAGGGAAGGGCAGACTGACCCCACTCTGACAATGTAACACACCCAGGGAAGGGCAGAGTGACCCCACCCTGTTAATGTAACCCACTCAGGGAAGAGCAGTCTGACCCCACTCTGTCAATGTAACACACGCAGGGAAGAGCACTCTGACACCACTCTGTCAATGAAAAACGCCCAGGGAAGAGCAGACTGATCCCACTCTGTCAATGTAACACACCCAGGGAAGAGCAGACTGAACCCACTGTGTCAATGTAACCGACCCAGGGAAGAGCAGACTGACCCCACTCTGTCTATGTAACCCACCCAGGGAAGAGCAGACTGACCCCACTCTGTCAATGTAACCCAACCAGGGAAGGGCAGACTGACCCCACTCTGACAATGTAACACACCCAGGGAAGGGCAGAGTGACCCCACACTGTTAATGTAACCCACTCAGGGAAGAGCAGTCTGACCCCACTCTGTCAATGTAACACACCCAGGGAAGAGCAGACTGACCCCACTCAGTCAATATAACACATCCAGGGAAGAGCAGACTGACCCGACCCTGTCAATGTAACACACCGAGGGAAGAGCAGACTGACCCCACTGAGTCAATCTAACACACCCAGGGAAGAGCACACTGACCCCACTCTGTCAATGTAACCCACGCAGGGAAGAGCAGACTGACCCCACTCTGTCAATGTAACACACCCAGGGAAGAGCAGACTGATCTCACTCTGTCAATGTCACACTCCCAGGGAAGTGCAGACTGACACCACCCTGTCAATGTAACACACCCAGGGAAGAACAGACTGACCCCACTATGTCAATGAAACAGTCCCAGGGAAGAGCCGACTTAACCCACTCTGTCAATGTAACACACCCAGGGAAGAGCAGACCGACCCGACGCTGTCAATGTAACATACTCAGGGAAGAGCAGACTGACCCCACGCTGTCAATGCAACCCACCGAAACAAGAGCAGACTGATCCCACTCTGTCAATGTAACACACCCAGGGAAGTGCAGACTGACCTCAATCTGTCAATGTAACACATGCAGGAAAGAGCAGACTGTTCCCACTCTGTCAATGTCACACACCAAGGGAAGAGCAGACTGACACCACTCTGTCAATGTAACACACCCAGGGAAGAACAGACTGACCCCACTATGTCAATGTATCAGAACCAGGGAAGATTAGACTGACCCCTCTCTGTCAATGAGCCCACCCAGGGAAGAGCAGAACGACCCCACTCTGTCAATGTAACCCACTCGGGGAAGTTCAGACTGACCCCACGCTGTCAATGTAACCCACCGAGACAAGAGCAGACTGATCCCACTCTGTCAATGTAACATACCCAGGGAAGTGCAGACTGACCTCAATCTGTCAATGTAACACATCCAGGGAAGAGCAGACTGATCCCACTCTGTCAATCTAACACACCCAGGGAAGTGCAGACTGACCCCACTCTGTCATTGTAACACAACGAGGGAAGAGCAGACTGACCCCACTCTGTCAATGTAAAACACCCAGCGAAGAGCACATTGCCCTCACTCTCAATGTAACCCACCCAGTGAAGAGCAGACTGACCCCACCCTGTCACTGTAACAAACCCAGGGAAGAGCAGACCGACCCCACCCTGTCAATGTAACACACCCAGGGAAGAGTTGACTGACCCTACTCTGTCAATGTAACCCACTCAGGGAAGAGAAGACTTACCCAACTCTGTCAATGTAACACACCCAGGGAAGAGCAGACTAAACCCACTGTGTCAATGTAACCGACCCAGGGAAGAGCAGACTGACCGCACTCTGTCTATGTAACCCACCCAGGGAAGAGCAGACTGACCCCACTCTGTCAATGTAACCCAACCAGGGAAGGGCAGACTGACCGCTCTCTGTCAATATAACACACCCAGATAAGAGCAGGCTGACCCCACTCTGTCAATGTAACACACGCAGGGAAGAGCACATTGAACCCAATCTGTCAGTGTAACACACCTGGAAAGAGCAGACTGACCTCACTCTGTCAATGTAGCACACCCAGACAAGAGCAGACTGACCCCACTCTGTCAATGTAACGCACCCAGAGAAGAGCAGACTGACCCCACTCTGTCAATGCAAGAAACCCAGTGAAGAGCAGACTGTCCCCACTCTGTCAATGTAACACACCCAGGGAACAGCAGAATGACCCCACTCTGTCAATGTAACTCACCCAGGGAAGAACAGACTGACCCCAATCTGTCAGTGTAACACACCTGGCAAGAGCAGACTGACCTCACTCTGTCAATGTAACACACGCAGGGAAGAGCACATTGAACCCAATCTGTCAGTGGAACACACCTGGGAAGAGCAGACTGACCTCACTCTGTCAATATAACACACCCAGAGAAGAGCAGACTGACCTCACTCTGTCAATGTAACACACCCAGAGAAGAGCAGACTGACTACACTCTGTCAATGCAGGACACGCAGGGAAGAGCAGGCTGATCCCACTCTGTCAATGTAACACACCAAGGGAACAGCAGAATGACCTCACTCTCATTGTAACACACCCAGTCAAGAGCAGACTGACCGCACCCTGTCACTGTAACACACCCAGGGAAGAGCAGACTGACCACACCCTGTCAATGCAACACACTCAGGGAAGAGCAGACTGACCCCACTCTGTCAATGCAAGACACCCAGGGAAGAGCAGACTGACCCCACTCGGTCAATGTAACACACCCAGGGAAGAGCAGAATGACCATACTCTGTCAATATAACACACCCAGAGAAGAGCAGTCTGACCCCATTCTGTCAATGTAACACACGCAGGGAGAGCACACTGAACCAAATCTGTCAGTGTAACACACCTGGGAAGAGCAGACTGACCTCACTATGTCAATGTAACACACCAAGGGAAGAGCAGACTGACACGACTCTGTCAATGTAACACACCGAGGGAAGAGCAGACTGATCCCACTCTGTCAATGTAACCCACTCAGGGATGAGCAGACTGACCCCACTCTGTCAATGTAACCCACCCAGACAAGAGCAGACTGATCCCACTCTGTCAATGTAACACACTCAGGGAAGAGCAGACTGACCCCACTGTGTGAATCTAACACACCCAGGGAGGAGCAGACTGACCACACTCTGTCAATTTAAACCACGCAGGGAAGAGAAGATTGACCCCACTCTGTCAATGTAACACACGCAGGGAAGAGCACTCTGACCCCACTCTGTCAATGAAACACGCCCAGGGAAGAGCAGACTGACCCCACTCTGACAATGTAACACACCCAGGGAAGGGCAGAGTGACCCCACCCTGTTAATGTAACCCACTCAGGGAAGAACAGACTGACCCCACTCTCTCAATGTAACACACCCAGGGAAGAGCAGACTGACCCCACTCTGTCAATATAACACATCCAGCGAAGAGCAGTCTGACCCCACTCTGTCAATGTAACACAGGCAGGGAAGAGCCCACTGAACCAAATCTGTCAGTGTAACACACCTGGGAAGAGCAGACTGACCTCACTCTGTCAATGTAACACACCCAGGGAAGAGCAGACTGACCCCACTCTGTCAATGTAACCCACCCAGGGAAGAGCTGACTGACCCCACCCTGTCAATGCAACACACCCAGGGAAGAGCAGACTGACGGCTCTCTGTCAATGTCACACACCCAGGGAAGAGCAGACTGACCCCACTCTGTGAATATAACACACCCAGGGAAGAGCAGTCGGACCCCACTCTGTCAATGCAAGACACCCAGGGAAGAGCAGACTGACCCCATCTGTCAATGTCACACACGCAGGGAAGAGCAGACTAACCACACTCTGTCAATGTAACACACCCTGGGAAGAGCTGACAGACGCCACTCTGACAATTTACACACCAAGGCAAGAGCAGACTCTCCTCACTCTAAACTTAATCCACCCAATGAAGAGCAGACTGACCCCATCCTGTCACTGTAACACACCGAAGGAAGAGCAGACTGACCCCACTCTGTCAAAGTAACCCACCCAGACAAGAGCAGACTGATCCCACTCTGTCAATGTAACACACCCAGAGAAGAGCAGACTGACCCCACTGAGTCAATCTAACACACCCAGGGAAGAGCACACTGACCCCACTCTGTCAATGTAACCCACGCAGGGAAGAGTAGACTGACCCGACCCTGTCAACGCAAAACACTCAGGGAAGAGCAGACTGACCCCACTCTGTCAATGTAACACACCCAGGGAAGAGCTGATTGACCCTACTCTGTCAATGTAACACACCCAGGAAAGAGCAGACTGCCCTCACTCTCAATGTAACCCACCCAGTGAAGAGCATACTGACCCCACCCTGTCACTGTAACACAGCCAGGGAAGAGCAGACTGACCCCACCCGGTCAATGTAACACACACCCAGGGAAGAGCAGACTGACCCTACTCTTCAATGTTACACACCCAAGGAAAAGCAGACTGACCCCACTCTGTCAAAGTAACCCACTCAGGGAAGAGAAGACTGACCCCACTCTGTCAATGTAACCCACTCAGGGAAGAGAAGACTGACCCCACTCTGTCAATGTATCAGAACCAGGGAAGAGTAGACTGACCCCACTCTGTCAATGAGCAAACCCAGGGAAGAGCAGACCGACCCCACTCTGTCAATCTAACCCACTCAGGGAAGAGCAGACTGACCCAAGCTGTCAATGTAACCCACCGAGACAAGAGCAGACCGATCCCACTCTGTCAATGTAACACACCCAGGGATGTGCAGACTGACCTCAATCTGTCAATGTAACACACCCGGGGAAGAACAGACTGACCCCACTCTGTCAATGTATCAGAACCAGGGAAGAGTAGACTGACCCCACTCTGTCAATGAGCACACCCAGGGAAGAGCAGACCGACCCCACTCTGTCAATGTAACCCACTCAGGGAAGAGCAGACTGACCCCACGCTGTCAATGTAACCCACCGAGACAAGAGCAGACTGATCCCACTCTGTCAATGTAACAGACCCAGGGAAGAGCAGACTGACCCCATTCTGTCAATGTAACACACCCAGGGAAGAGCAGACTGCCCCCACTCTGACACTGTAACACAACGAGGGAAGAGCAGACTGACCCCAGCCTGTCAATGTAACACACCAAGGGAAGAGCAGACTGACCCCACCCTTTCAATGTAACACACTCAGGGAAGACCAGACTGAACCCACTCTGTCAATTTAACACACCCAGGGAAGAGCAGACTGACCCTACTCTGTCAATGTAAAACACCCAGCGAAGAGCACATTGCCCTCACTCTCAATGTAACCCACCCAGTGAAGAGCAGACTGACCCCACCCTGTCACTGTAACAAACCCAGGGAAGAGCAGACCGACCCCACCCTGTCAATGTAACACACCCCGGGAAGAGTTGACTGACCCTACTCTGTCAATGTTACACACACAAGGAAGAGCAGACTGACCCCACTCTGTCAATGTAACAGACCCAGGGAAGAGCAGAATGAACCCACTGTGTCAATCTAACACACCCAGGGAAGCGCAGACTGACCCCACTCTGTCAATGTAACACACCCAGGGAAGAGCAGACTGCCCCCACTCTGTCACTGTAACACAACGAGGGAAGAGCAGACTGACCCCAGCCTGTCAATGTAACACACCCAGGGAAGAGCAGGCTGACCCCACTCTGTCAATGTTACACACGCAGGGAAGAGCACATTGAACCCAATCTGTCAGTGTAACACACCTGGGAAGAGCAGACTGACCTCACTCTGTCAATGTAGCACACCCAGACAAGAGCAGACTGACCCCACTCTGTCAATGTAACGCACCCAGAGAAGAGCAGACTCACCCCACTCTGTCAATGCAAGAAACCCAGTGAAGAGCAGACTGTCCCCACTCTGTCAATGTAGCACACCCAGACAAGAGCAGACTGACCCCACTCTGTCAATGTAACGCACCCAGAGAGGAGCAGACTCACCCCACTCTGTCAATGCAAGAAACCCAGTGAAGAGCAGACTGTCCCCACTCTGTCAATGTAACACACCCAGGGAACAGCAGAATAACCCCACTCTGTCAATGTAACTCACCAAGGGAAGAACAGACTAACCAAAATCTGTCAGTGTAACACACCTGGGAAGAGCAGACTGACCTCACTCTGTCAATGTAACACACCTAGAGAAGAGCAGACTGACGCCACTCTGTCAATGTAACGCACGCAGGGAAGAGCAGACTGACCTCACTCTGTCAATGTAACACACCCAGAGAAGAGCAGAATGACCTCACTCTCATTGTAACACACCCAGTCAAGAGCAGACTGACCGCACCCTGTCACTTTAACACACGCAGGGAAGAGCAGACTGACCACACCCTGTCAAAAAACACACTCAGGGAAGAGCAGACTGACCCCACTCTGTCAATGCAAGACACCCAGGGAAGAGCAGACTGACACCACTCCGTCAATATAACACACCCAGGGAAGAGCAGAATGACCACACTCTGTCAATATAACACACCCATGGAAGAGCAGTCTGAACCCACTCTGTCAATGAAACACACGCAGGGAAGAGCAAACTGAACCAAATCTGTCAGTGTAACACACCTGGGAAGAGCAGACTGACCTCACTATGTCAATGAAACACACCAAGGGAAGAGCAGACTGACCCCACCCTGTCAATGTAACCCACTCAGGGATGAACAGATTGACCCAACACTGTCAATGTAACCCACCCAGACAAGAGCAGACTGATCCCACTCTGTCAATGTAACACACTCAGGGAAGAGCAGACTGACCCCACTGTCTCAATCTAACACACCCAGGGAAGAGCAGCCTGACCCCACTCTGCCAATTTAAACCACGCAGGGAAGCGCAGACTGACCCCACTCTGTCAATGTAACACACCCAGGGAAGAGCAGACTGCCCCCACTCTGTCACTGTAACACAACGAGGGAAGAGCAGACTGACACCAGCCTGTCAATGTAACACACTCAGGGAAGAGCAGGCTGACCCCACTCTGTCAATGTTACACACGCAGGGAAGAGCACATTGAACCCAATCTGTCAGTGTAACACACCTGGGAAGAGCAGACTGACCTCACTCTGTCAATGTAGCACACCCAGACAGGAGGAGACTGACTCCACTCTGTCAATGTAACGCACCCAGAGAAGAGCAGACTCACCCCACACTGTCAATGCAAGAAACCCAGTGAAGAGCAGACTGTCCCCACTCTGTCAATGTAACACACCCAGGGAAGAGCAGAATGACTCCACTCTGTCAATGTAACTCACCAAGGGAAGAACAGACTAACCAAAATCTGTCAGTGTAACACACCTGGGAAGAATAGACTGACCTCACTCTGTCAATGTAACACACCTAGAGAAGAGCAGACTGACGCCACTCTGTCAATGTAACGCACGCAGGGAAGAGCAGACTGACCCCACTCGGTCAATGTAACACACCCAGGGAAGAGCAGAATGACCACACTCTGTCAATCTAACACACCCAGAGAAGAGCAGACTGACCCTACTCTGTCAATGTAACACACGCAGGGAGAGCACACTGAACCAAATCTGTCAGTGTAACACACCTGGGAAGAGCAGACAGACCTCACTATGTCAATGTAACACACCAAGGGAAGAGCAGACTGACACCACTCTGTCAATGTAACACACCGAGGGAAGAGCAGACTGACCCCACTCTGTCAATGTAACCCACTCAGGGATGAGCAGACTGACCCCACTCTGTCAATTTAAACCACGCAGGGAAGAGCAGATTGACCCCACTCTGTCAATGAAACACGCCCAGGGAAGAGCAGACTGATCCCACTCTGTCAATGTAACACACCCAGGGAAGAGCAGACTAAACCCACTGTGTCAATGTAACCGACCCAGGGAAGAGCAGACTGACCCCACTCTGTCTATGCAACCCACCCAGGGAAGAGCAGACTGACCCCACTCTGTCAATGTAACCCAACCAGGGAAGGGCAGACTGACCCCACTCTATCAATGCAACACACCCAGGGAAGGGCAGAGTGACCCCACCCTGTTAATTTAACCCACTCAGGGAAGAGCAGACAGACCCCACTCTGTCAATGTAACACACCCAGGGAAGAGCAGACTGACCCCACTCTGTCAATATAACACATCTAGCGAAGAGCAGTCTGACCCCACTCTGTCAATGTAACACAGGCAGGGAAGAGCCCACGGAACCAAATCTGTCAGTGTAACACACCTGGGAAGAGCAGACTGACCTCACTCTGTCAATGTAACACACCCAGGGAAGAGCAGACCGACCCCACCCTGTCAATGTAACACACCCCGGGAAGAGTTGACTGACCCTACTCTGTCAATGTTACACAGACATGGAAGAGCAGACTGACCCCACTCTGTCAATGTAACAGACCCAGGGAAGAGCAGACTGAACCCACTGTGTCAATCTAACACACCCAGGGAAGCGCAGACTGACCCCACTCTGTCAATGTAACACACCCAGGGAAGAGCAGACTGCCCCCACTCTGTCACTGTCACACAACGAGGGAAGAGCAGGCTGACCCCACTCTGTCAATGTTACACACGCAGGGAAGAGCACATTGAACCCAATCTGTGTGTGTAACACACCTGGGAAGAGCAGACTGACCTCACTCTGTCAATGTAGCACACCCAGACAAGAGGAGACTGACCCCACTCTGTCAATGTAACCCACCCAGAGAAGAGCAGACTCACCCCACTCTGTCAATGCAAGAAACCCAGTGAAGAGCAGACTGTCCCCACTCTGTCAATGTAACACACCCAGGGAAGAGCAGAATGACCCCACTCTGTCAATGTAACTCACCAAGGGAAGAACAGACTAACCAAAATCTGTCAGTGTAACAAAACTGGGAAGAGCAGACTGACCTCACTCTGTCAATGTAACACACCTAGAGAAGAGCAGACTGACGCCACTCTGTCAATGTAACGCACGCAGGGAAGAGCAGACTGACCTCACTCTGTCAATGTAACACACCCAGAGAAGAGCAGAATGACCTCACTCTCATTGTAACACACCCAGTCAAGAGCAGACTGACCGCACCCTGTCACTTTAACACACCCAGGGAAGAGTAGACTGACCACACCCTGTCAAAAAACACACTCAGGGAAGAGCAGACTGACCCCACTCTGTCTCTGTAACACAACGAGGGAAGAGCAGACTGACCCCAGCCTGTCAATGTAACACACCAAGGGAAGAGCAGACTGACCCCACCTTTTCAATGTAACACACTCAGGGAAGACCAGACTGAACCCACTATGTCAATGTAACACACCCAGGGAAGAGCAGACTGACCCTACTCAGTCAATGTAAAACACCCAGCGAAGAGCACATTGCCCTCACTCTCAATGTAACCCACCCAGTGAAGAGCAGACTGACCCCACCCTGTCACTGTAACAAACCTAGGGAAGAGCAGACCGACCCCACCCTGTCACTGTAACACACCCAGGGAAGAGTTGACTGACCCTACTCTGTCAATGTTACACACACAAGGAAGAGCAGACTGACCCCACTCTGTCAATGCAACCCACTCAGGGATGAGAAGACTTACCCAACTCGGTAATTGTAACACACCCAGGGAAGAGCAGACTGGGCCCACTCTGTCAATGTAACACACCCAGAGAACCAGCAGAGTGACCCCATTCTATCAATGTAACAGTCCCAGGGAACAACAGTCTGACCCCACTCTGTCAATGGAACTCACCCTGGGAGAACAGACTGACCCCACTCTTTAAATGTAACACACCCTGGGAAGTGCAGACTGACCCCACTCTGTCAATGTAACACACCAAGGGAAGAGCCGATTGATCCCACACTGTCAATGCAACACACCCAGTGAAGACCAGACTGACCCCAATCTGTCAGTGTAAAACACCTGGGAACAGCAGACTGACCCCACCCTGTCAATGTAACTCACACAGGGAAGAACAGACTGACAACTCTCTGTCAATGTAACACACCCAGGGAAGAGCAGACTGACCCCAGTCTGTCAATATAACACACCCAGGGAAGAGCAGGCTGACCCCACTCTGTCAATGTAACACACGCAGGGAAGAGCACATTGAACCCAATCTGTCAGTGTAACACACCTGGGAAGAGCAGACTGACCTCACTCTGTCAATGGAACGCACGCAGAGAAGAGCAGACTGACCCCACTCTGTCAATGCAAGACACCCAGTGAAGAGCAGACTGTCCCCACTCTGTCAATGTAACACACCCAGGGAAAAGCAGAATGACCCCACTCAGTCAATGTAAATCACCCAGGGAAGAACAGACTGACCCCAATCTGTCAGTGTAACACACCTGGCAAGAGCAGACTGACCTCACTCTGTCAATGTAACACACTCAGAGAAGAGTAGACTGACGCCACTCTGTCAATATAACGCACGCAGGATAGAGCAGACTGACCTCACTCTGTCAATGTAACACACCCAGGGAATAGCAGGCTGATCCCACTCTGTCAATGTAACACACCAAGGGAAGAGCAGAATGACCTCACTCTCATTGTAGCACACCCAGTCAAGAGCAGACTGACCACACCCTGTCACTGTAACACACCCAGGGGAGAGCAGACTGACCCCACCCTGTCAATGCAACACACTCAGGGAAGAGCAGACAAACCCCACTCTGTCAATGCAAGACACCCAGGGAAGAGCAGACTGTCCCCACTCGGTCAATGTAACACACCCAGGGAAGAGCAGAATGACCACACTCTGTCAATCTAACACACCCAGAGAAGAGCAGACTGACCCCACTCTGTCAATGTAACACACGCAGGGAGAGCACACTGAACCAAATCTGTCAGTGTAACACACCTGGGAAGAGCAGACAGACCTCACTATGTCAATGTAACACACCAAGGGAAGAGCAGACTGACACCACTCTGTCAATGTAACACACCGAGGGAAGAGCAGACTGACCCCACTCTGTCAATGTAACCCACTCAGGGATGAGCAGACTGACCCCACTCTGTCAATGTATCAGAACCAGGGAAGAGTAGACTGACCCCACTCTGTCAATGAGCACACCCAGGGAAGAGCAGACCGACCCCACTCTGTCAATCTAACCCACTCAGGGAAGAGCAGACTGACCCCACGCTGTCAATGTAACCCACCGAGACAAGAGCAGACTGATCCCACTCTGTCAATGTAACACACCCAGGGATGTGCAGACTGACCTCAATCTGTCAATGTAACACACCCGGTGAAGAACAGACTGACCCCACTCTGTCAATGTATCAGAACCAGGGAAGAGTAGACTGTCCCCACTCTGTCAATGTAACACACCCAGGGAAGAGCAGAATGACCCCACTCTGTCAATGTAACTCACCAAGGGAAGAACAGACTAACCAAAATCTGTCAGTGTAACAAAACTGGGAAGAGCAGACTGACCTCACTCTGTCAATGTAACACACCTAGAGAAGAGCAGACTGACGCCACTCTGTCAATGTAACGCACGCAGGGAAGAGCAGACTGACCTCACTCTGTCAATGTAACACACCCAGAGAAGAGCAGAATGACCTCACTCTCATTGTAACACACCCAGTCAAGAGCAGACTGACCGCACCCTGTCACTTTAACACACCCAGGGAAGAGTAGACTGACCACACCCTGTCAAAAAACACACTCAGGGAAGAGCAGACTGACCCCACTCTGTCTCTGTAACACAACGAGGGAAGAGCAGACTGACCCCAGCCTGTCAATGTAACACACCAAAGGAAGAGCAGACTGACCCCACCTTTTCAATGTAACACACTCAGGGAAGACCAGACTGAACCCACTATGTCAATGTAACACACCCAGGGAAGAGCAGACTGACCCTACTCAGTCAATGTAAAACACCCAGCGAAGAGCACATTGCCCTCACTCTCAATGTAACCCACCCAGTGAAGAGCAGACTGACCCCACCCTGTCACTGTAACAAACCTAGGGAAGAGCAGACCGACCCCACCCTGTCACTGTAACACACCCAGGGAAGAGTTGACTGACCCTACTCTGTCAATGTTACACACACAAGGAAGAGCAGACTGACCTCACTCTGTCAATGCAACCCACTCAGGGATGAGAAGACTTACCCAACTCGGTAATTTTAACACACCCAGGGAAGAGCAGACTGGGCCCACTCTGTCAATGTAACACACCCAGAGAACCAGCAGAGTGACCCCATTCTATCAATGTAACAGTCCCAGGGAACAACAGTCTGACCCCACTCTGTCAATGGAACTCACCCTGGGAGAACAGACTGACCCCACTCTTTAAATGTAACACACCCTGGGAAGTGCAGACTGACCCCACTCTGTCAATGTAACACACCCAGGGAAGAACCGATTGATCCCACACTGTCAATGCAACACACCCAGTGAAGACCAGACTGACCCCAATCTGTCAGTGTAAAACACCTGGGAACAGCAGACTGACCCCACCCTGTCAATGTAACTCACCCAGGGAAGAACAGACTGACCACTCTCTGTCAATGTAACACACCCAGGGAAGAGCAGACTGACCCCAGTCTGTCAATATAACACACCCAGGGAAGAGCAGGCTGACCCCACTCTGTCAATGTAGCACACGCAGGGAAGAGCACATTGAACCCAATCTGTCAGTGTAACACACCTGGGAAGAGCAGACTGACATCACTCTGTCAATGGAACGCACGCAGAGAAGAGCAGACTGACCCCACTCTGTCAATGCAAGACACCCAGTGAAGAGCAGACTGTCCCCACTCTGTCAATGTAACACACCCAGGGAAAAGCAGAATGACCCCACTCAGTCAATGTAAATCACCCAGGGAAGAACAGACTGACCCCAATCTGTCAGTGTAACACACCTGGCAAGAGCAGACTGACCTCACTCTGTCAATGTAACACACCCAGAGAAGAGTAGACTGACGCCACTCTGTCAATATAACGCACGCAGGATAGAGCAGACTGACCTCACTCTGTCAATGTAACACACCCAGGGAATAGCAGGCTGATCCCACTCTGTCAATGTAACACACCAAGGGAAGAGCAGAATGACCTCACTCTCATTTTAGCACACCCAGTCAAGAGCATACTGACCACACCCTGTCACTGTAACACACCCAGGGGAGAGCAGACTGACCCCACCCTGTCAATGCAACACACTCAGGGAAGAGCAGACAAACCCCACTCTGTCAATGCAAGACACCCAGGGAAGAGCAGACTGTCCCCACTCGGTCAATGTAACACACCCAGGGAAGAGCAGAATGACCACACTCTGTCAATCTAACACACCCAGAGAAGAGCAGACTGACCCCACTCTGTCAATGTAACACACGCAGGGAGAGCACACTGAACCAAATCTGTCAGTGTAACACACCTGGGAAGAGCAGACAGACCTCACTATGTCAATGTAACACACCAAGGGAAGAGCAGACTGACACCACTCTGTCAATGTAACACACCGAGGGAAGAGCAGACTGACCCCACTCTGTCAATGTAACCCACTCAGGGATGAGCAGACTGACCCCACTCTGTCAATTTAAACCACGCAGGGAAGAGCAGATTGACCCCACTCTGTCAATGAAACACGCCCAGGGAAGAGCAGATTGACCCGACTCTGTCAATGTAACACGCCCAGGGAAGAGCAGACTGATCCCACTCTGTCAATGTAACACACCCAGGGAAGAGCAGACTAAACCCACTGTGTCAATGTAACCGACCCAGGGAAGAGCAGACTGACCCCACTCTGTCTATGTAAACCACCCAGGGAAGAGCAGACTGACCCCACTCTGTCAATGTAACCCAACCAGGGAAGGGCAGACTGACCCCACTCTATCAATGCAACACACCCAGGGAAGGGCAGAGTGACCCCACCCTGTTAATTTAACCCACTCAGGGAAGAGCAGACAGACCCCACTCTGTCAATGTAACACACCCAGGGAAGAGCAGACTGACCCCACTCTGTCAATATAACACATCTAGCGAAGAGCAGTCTGACCCCACTCTGTCAATGTAACACAGGCAGGGAAGAGCACACTGAACCAAATCTGTCAGTGTAACACACCTGGGAAGAGCAGACTGACCTCACTCTGTCAATGTAACACACCCAGGGAAGAGCAGACTGATCCCACTCTGTCAATGTAACACACCCAGGGAAGAGCAGACTGACCCCACCCTGTCAATGCAACACACCCAGGGAAGAACAGACTGACGGCTCTCTGTCAATGTCACACACCCAGGGAAGAGCAGACTGACCCCACTCTGTGAATATAACACACCCAGGGAAGAGCAGTCGGACCCCACTCTGTCAATGCAAGACACCCCGGGAAGAGCAGACTGACCCCATCTGTCAATGTCACACACGCAGGGAAGAGCAGACTGACCCCACTGAGTCAATCTAACACACCCAGGGAAGAGCACACTGACCCCACTCTGTCAATGTAACCCACGCAGGGAAGAGCAGACTGACCCGACCCTGTCAATGTAACACACTCAGGGAAGAGCAGACTGACCCCACTCTGTCAATGTAACACACCCAGGGAAGAGCAGATTGACCCTACTCTATCAATGTCACACACCCAGGAAAGAGCAGACTGCCCTCACTCTCAATGTAACCCACCCAGTGAAGAGCATACTGACCCCACCCTGTCACTGTAACACAGCCAGGGAAGAGCAGACTGACCCCACCCTGTCAATGTAACACACACCCAGGGAAGAGCAGACTGACTCTACTCTTCAATGTTACACACCCAAGGAAGAGCAGACTGACCCCACTCTGTCAAAGTAACCCACTCAGGGAAGAGAAGACTGACCCCACTCTGACAATGTAACACGCCCAGGGAAGAGCAGACTCAGCCCACTCTGTCAATGTCACACACACAGAGAACAGCAGACTGACATCACTCTGTCAATGAGCACACCCAGGGAAGAGCAGACCGACCCCACTCTGTCAATGTAACCCACTCAGGGAAGAGCAGACTGACCCCACGCTGTCAATGTAACCCACCGAGACCAGAGCAGACTGATCCCACTCTGTCAATGCAACACACCCAGGGATGTGCAGACTGACCTCAATCTGTCAATGTAACACATCCAGGGAAGAGCAGACTGATCCCACGATGTCAATGTAACAGACCCAGGGAAGAGCAGACTGACCCCACTGTGTCAATCTAACACACCCAGGGAAGAGCAGACTGACCCACTCTGTCAATGTAACACACCCAGGGAAGAGCAGACAGCCCCCATTCTGTCACTGTAACACAACGAGGGAAGAGCAGACTGACCCCAGCCTGTCAGTGTAACTCACCCAGGGAAGAACAGACTGACCCCAATCTGTCAGTGTAACACACCTGGCAAGAGCAGACTGACCTCACTCTGTCAATGTAACACACCCAGAGAAGAGTAGACTGACGCCACTCTGTCAATATAACGCACGCAGGGAAGAGCAGACTGTCCTCACTCTGTCATTTTAACACACCCAGAGAAGAGCAGACTGACTACACTCTGTCAATGCAAGACACCCAGGGAAGAGCAGGCTAATCCCACTCTGTCAATGTAACACACCAAGGGAAGAGCAGAATGACCTCACTCTCATTGTAACACACCCAGTCAAGAGCAGACTGACCGCACCCTGTCACTGTAATACACCCAGTGGAGAGCAGACTGACCCCACCCTGTCAATGCAACACACTCAGGGAAGAGCAGACTGACCCCACTCTGTCAATGCAAGACACCCAGGGAAGAGCAGACTGACCCCACTCCGTCAATGTAACACACCCAGGGAAGAGCAGAATAACCACACTCTGTCAATATAACACACCCAGGGAAGAGCAGTCTGACCCCACTCTGTCAATGTAACACACGCAGGGAAGAGCACACTGAACCAAATCTGTCAGCGTAACACACCTGGGAAGAGCAGACTGACCTCACTATGTCAATGTAACACACCAAGGGAAGAGCAGACTGACACCACTCTGTCAATGTAACACACCGAGGGAAGAGCAGACTGACCCCACTCTGTCAATGTAACCCACTCAGGGATGAGCAGACTGACCCCACTCTGTCAATGTAACCCACCCAGACAAAAGCAGACTGATCCCACTCAGTCAATGTAACACACTCAGGGAAGAGCAGACTGACCCCACTGTGTCAATCTAACACACCCAGGGAAGAGCAGACTGACCCCACTCTGTCAATTTAACCCACGCAGGGAAGAGCAGATTGACCCCACTCTGTCAATGAAACACGCCCAGGGAAGAGCAGACTGATTCCACTCTGTCAATGTAACACACCCAGGGAAGAGCAGACTAAACCCACTGTGTCAATGTAACCGACCCAGGGAAGAGCAGACTGACCCCACTCTGTCTATGTAACCCACCCAGGGAAGAGCAGACTGACCCCACTCTGTCAATGTAACCCAGCCAGGGAAGGGCAGACTGACCCCACTCTGACAATGTAACACACCCAGGGAAGGGCAGAGAGACCCCACCCTGTTAATGTAACCCACTCAGGGAAGAACAGACTGACCCCACTCTGTCAATGTAACACACCCAGGGAAGAGCAGACTGACCCCACTCTGTCAATATAACACATCCAGCGAAGAGCAGTCTGACCCCACTCTGTCAATGTAACACAGGCAGGGAAGAGCACACAGAACCAAATCTGTCAGTGTAACACACCTGGGAAGAGCAGACTGACCTCACTCTGTCAATGTAACACACCCAGGGAAGGGCAGAGAGACCCCACCCTGTTAATGTAACCCACTCAGGGAAGAACAGACTGACCCCACTCTGTCAATGTAATACACCCAGGGAAGAGCAGACAGACCCCACCCTGTCAATGCAACACACCCAGGGAAGAGCAGACTGAAACCACTCTGTCAATGTAACTCACCCAGGGAAGAACAGACTGACGGCTCTCTGTCAATGTCACACACCCAGGGAAGAGCAGACTGACCCCACTCTGTGAATATAACACACCCAGGGAAGAGCAGTTGGACCCCACTCTGTCAATGCAAGACACCCAGGGAAGAGCAGACTGACCCCATCTGTCAATGTCACACACGCAGGGAAGAGCAGACTAACCACACTCTGTCAATGTAACACAACCTGGGAAGAGCTGACAGACGACACTCTGACAATTTACACACCAAGGCAAGAGCAGACTCTCCTCACTCTAAACTTAATCCACCCAATGAAGAGCAGACTGACCCCACCCTGTCACTGTAACACACCGAAGGAAGAGCAGACTGACCCCACTCTGTCAAAGTAACCCACCGAGACAAGAGCAGACTGATCCCACTCTGTCAATGTAACACACCCAGAGAAGAGCTGACTGACCCCACTGAGTCAATCTAACACACCCAGGGAAGGGCAGAGTGACCCCACCCTGTTAATGTAACCCACTCAGGGAAGAACAGACTGACCCCACTCTATCAATGTAACACACCCAGGGAAGAGCAGACTGACCCCACTCTGTCAATATAACACATCCAGCGAAGAGCAGACTGATCCCACTCTGTCAATGTAACACAGGCAGGGAAGAGCACACAGAACCAAATCTGTCAGTGTAACACACTTGGGAAGAGCAGACTGACCTCACTCTCAATGTAACCCACCCAGTGAAGAGCATACTGACCCCACCCTGTCACTGTAACACAGCCAGGGAAGAGCAGACTGACCCCACCCGGTCAATGTAACACACACCCAGGGAAGAGCAGACTGACTCTACTCTTCAATGTTACACACCCAAGGAAGAGCAGACTGACCCCACTCTGTCAATGTAACACACCCAGGGAAGAGCAGACTGAGCCCACTCTGTCAATGTCACACACCCAGAGAACAGCAGACTGACACCACTCTGTCAAGGTAACACACCCGGGGAAGAACAGACTGACCTCATTCTGTCAATGTATCAGAACCAGGGAAGAGTAGACTGACCCCACTCTGTCAATGAGCACACCCAGGGAAGAGCAGACCGACCCCACTCTGTCAATGTAACCCACTCAGGGAAGAGCAGACTGACCCCACGCTGTCAATGTAACCCACCGAGACAAGAGCAGACTGATCCCACTCTGTCAATGTAATACACCCAGGGATGTGCAGACTGACCACAATCTGTCAATGTAACACATCCAGGGAAGAGCAGACTGATCCCATTCTGTCAATGTAACAGACCCAGGGAAGAGCAGACTGACCCCACAGTGTCAATCTAACACATCCAGGGAAGAGCAGACTGCCCCCACTCTGACACTGTAACACAACGAGGGAAGAGCAGACTGACCCCAGCCTGTCAATGTAACACACCAAGGGAAGAGCAGACTGACCCCACCCTTTCAATGTAACACACTCAGGGAAGACCAGACTGAACCCACTCTGTCAATTTAACACACCCAGGGAAGAGCAGACTGACCCTACTCTGTCAATGTAAAACACCCAGCGAAGAGCACATTGCCCTCACTCTCAATGTAACCCACCCAGTGAAGAGCAGACTGACCCCACCCTGTCACTGTAACAAACCCAGGGAAGAGCAGACCGACCCCACCCTGTCAATGTAACACACCCCGGGAAGAGTTGACTGACCCTACTCTGTCAATGTTACACACACAAGGAAGAGCAGACTGACCCCACTCTGTCAATGTAACAGACCCAGGGAAGAGCAGAATGAACCCACTGTGTCAATCTAACACACCCAGGGAAGCGCAGACTGACCCCACTCTGTCAATGTAACACACCCAGGGAAGAGCAGACTGCCCCCACTCTGTCACTGTAACACAACGAGGGAAGAGCAGACTGACCCCAGCCTGTCAATGTAACACACCCAGGGAAGAGCAGGCTTACCCCACTCTGTCAATGTTACACACGCAGGGAAGAGCACATTGAACCCAATCTGTCAGTGTAACACACCTGGGAAGAGCAGACCGACCTCACTCTGTCAATGTAGCACACCCAGACAAGAGGAGACTGACCCCACTCTGTCAATGTAACGCACCCAGAGAAGAGCAGACTCACCCCACTCTGTCAATGCAAGAAACCCAGTGAAGAGCAGACTGTCCCCACTCTGTCAATGTAACTCACCAAGGGAAGAACAGACTAACCAAAATCTGTCAGTGTAACACACCTGGGAAGAGCAGACTGACCTCACTCTGTCAATATAACACACCCAGAGAAGAGCAGAATGACCTCACTCTCATTGTAACACACCCAGTCAAGAGCAGACTGACCGCACCCTGTCACTTTAACACACCCAGGGAAGAGCAGACTGACCACACCCTGTCAAAAAACACACTCAGGGAAGAGCAGACTGAACCCACTCTGTCAATGCAAGACACCCAGGGAAGAGCAGACTGACCCCACTCCGTCAATGTAACACACCCAGGGAAGAGCAGAATGACCACACTCTGTCAATGAAACACACGCAGGGAAGAGCAAACTGAACCAAATCTGTCAGTGTAACACACCTGGGAAGAGCAGACTGACCTCACTATTTTCAATGTAACACACCAAGGGAAGAGCAGACTGACACGACTCTGTCAATGTAACACACCGAGGGAAGAGCAGGCTGACCCCACTCTGTCAATGTAACCCACTCAGGGATGAGCAGACTGACCCCACACTGTCAATGTAACCCACCCAGACAAGAGCAGACTGAACCCACTCTGTCAATGTAACACACTCAGGGAAGAGCAGACTGACCCCACTGTGTCAATCTAACACACCCAGGGAAGAGCAGACTGACCCCACTCTGCCAATTTAAACCACGCAGGGAAGAGCAGATTGACCCCACTCTGTCAATGTAACACACGCAGGGAAGAGCACTCTGACCCCACTCTGTCAATGAAACACACCCAGGGAAGAGCAGACTAAACCCACTGTGTCAATGTAACCGACCCAGGGATGAGCAGACTGACCCCACTCTGTCTATGTAACCCACGCAGGGAAGATCAGACTGACGCCACTCTGTCAATGTAACCCAACCAGGGAAGGGCAGACTGACCCCACTCTGACAATGTAACACACCCAGGGAAGGGCAGAGTGACCCCACCCTGTTAATGTAACCCACTCAGGGAAGAGCAGTCTGACCCCACTCTGTCAATGTAACAGACCCAGGGAAGAGCAGAATGAACCCACTGTGTCAATCTAACACACCCAGGGAAGCGCAGACTGACCCCACTCTGTCAATGTAACACACCCAGGGAAGAGCAGACTGCCCCCACTCTGTCACTGTAACACAACGAGGGAAGAGCAGACTGACCCCAGCCTGTCAATGTAACACACCCAGGGAAGAGCAGGCTTACCCCACTCTGTCAATGTTACACACGCAGGGAAGAGCACATTGAACCCAATCTGTCAGTGTAACACACCTGGGAAGAGCAGACTGACCTCACTCTGTCAATGTAGCACACCCAGACAAGAGCAGACTGACCCCACTCTGTCAATGTAACGCACCCAGAGAAGAGCAGACTCACCCCACTCTGTCAATGCAAGAAACCCAGTGAAGAGCAGACTGACCCCACTCTGTCTATGTAACCCACGCAGGGAAGATCAGACTGACCCCACTCTGTCAATGTAACCCAACCAGGGAAGGGCAGACTGCCCCCACTCTGTCACTGTAACACAACGAGGGAAGAGCAGACTGACCCCAGCCTGTCAATGTAACACACCCAGGGAAGAGCAGGCTTACCCCACTCTGTCAATGTTACACACGCAGGGAAGAGCACATTGAACCCAATCTGTCAGTGTAACACACCTGGGAAGAGCAGACTGACCTCACTCTGTCAATGTAGCACACCCAGACAAGAGCAGACTGACCCCACTCTGTCAATGTAACGCACCCAGAGAAGAGCAGACTCACCCCACTCTGTCAATGCAAGAAACCCAGTGAAGAGCAGTCTGACCCCACTCTGTCAATGTAACACACGCAGGGAAGAGCACTCTGACACCACTCTGTCAATGAAAAACGCCCAGGGAAGAGCAGACTGATCCCACTCTGTCAATGTAACACACCCAGGGAAGAGCAGACTGAACCCACTGTGTCAATGTAACCGACCCAGGGAAGAGCAGACTGACGCCACTCTGTCTATGTAACCCACCCAGGGAAGAGCAGACTGACCCCACTCTGTCAATGTAACCCAACCAGGGAAGGGCAGACTGACCCCACTCTGACAATGTAACACACCCAGGGAAGGGCAGAGTGACCCCACACTGTTAATGTAACCCACTCAGGGAAGAGCAGTCTGACCCCACTCTGTCAATGTAACACACCCAGGGAAGAGCAGACTGACCCCACTCAGTCAATATAACACATCCACGGAAGAGCAGTCTGACCCCACTCTGTCAATGTAACACAGGCAGGGAAGAGCACACTGAACCCAATCTGTCAGTGTAACAGACCTGGGAAGAGCAGACTGACCTCACTCTGTCAATGTAACACACCCAGAGAAGAGCAGACTGACCCCACTCTGTCATGCAAGATACCCAGGGAAGAGCAGACTGACCCCACTCTGTCAATGTAACACACCCAGGGAAGAGCAGAATGACCCCACTCTGTCAATTTAACACACGCAGGGAAGAGCAGACTAACCACGCTCTGTCAATGTAACACACCCTGGGAAGAGCAGTCTGATCCCACTCTGTCAATGTAACACTCCCAGTGAAGAGCAGGCTGATCCCACTCTGTCAATGCAAGACACCCAGGGAAGAGCAGACTGACCCCACTCTGTCAATGTAACACACCCAGGGAAGAGCAGACTGACCCCATCTGTCAATGTCACAATCGCAGGGAAGAGCAGACTAACCACACTCTGTCAATGTAACACACCCTGGGAAGAGCTGACAGACGCCACTCTGACAATTTACACATCAAGGCAAGAGCAGACTGTCCTCACTCTAAACTTAATCCACCCAATGAAGAGCAGACTGACCCCACCCTGTCACTGTAACACACCGAGGGAAGAGCAGACTGACCCCACTCTGTCAAAGTAAACCACCGAGACAAGAGCAGACTGATCCTACTCTGTCAATGTAACCCACGCAGGGAAGAGCAGACTGACCCGACCCTGTCAATGTAACACACCGAGGGAAGAGCAGACTGACCCCACTCTGTGAATATAACACACCCAGGGAAGAGCAGTCGGACCCCACTCTGTCAATGCAAGACACCCAGGGAAGAGCAGACTGACCCCATCTGTCAATGTCACACACGCAGGGAAGAGCAGACTAACCACACTCTGTCAATGTAACACACCCTGGGAAGAGCTGACAGACGCCACTCTGACAATTTACACACCAAGGCAAGAGCAGACTGTCCTCACTCTAAACTTAATCCACCCAATGAAGAGCAGACTGACCCCACCCTGTCAATGTAACACACCGAGGGAAGAGCAGACAGCCCCCACTCTGTCACTGTAACACAACGAGGGAAGAGCAGACTGACCCCAGCCTGTCAGTGTAACTCACCCAGGGAAGAACAGACTGACCCCAATCTGTCAGTGTAACACACCTGGCAAGAGCAGACTGACCTCACTCTGTCAATGTAACACACCCAGAGAAGAGTAGACTGACGCCACTCTGTCAATATAACGCACGCAGGGAAGAGCAGACTGTCCTCACTCTGTCATTGTAACACACCAAGGGAAGAGCAGAAGGACCTCACTCTCATTTTAACACACCCAGTCAAGAGCAGACTGACCGCACCCTGTCACTGTAATACACCCAGTGGAGAGCAGACTGACCCCACCCTGTCAATGCAACACACTCAGGGAAGAGCAGACTGACCCCACTCTGTCAATGCAAGACACCCAGGGAAGAGCAGACTGACCCCACTCCGTCAATGTAACACACCCAGGGAAGAGCAGAATAACCACACTCTGTCAACATAACACACCCAGGGAAGAGCAGTCTGACCCCACTCTGTCAATGTAACACACGCAGGGAAGAGCACACTGAACCAAATCTGTCAGTGTAACACACCTGGGAAGAGCAGACTTACCTCACTATGTCAATGTAACACACCAAGGGAAGAGCAGACTGACACCACTCTGTCAATGTAACACACCGAGGGAAGAGCAGACTGACCCCACTCTGTCAATGTAACCCACTCAGGGATGAGCAGACTGACCCCACTCTGTCAACGTAACCCACCCAGACAAAAGCAGACTGATCCCACTCTGTCAATGTAACACACTCAGGGAAGAGCAGACTGACCCCACTGTGTCAATCTAACACACCCAGGGAAGAGCAGACTGACCCCACTCTGTCAATTTAACCCACGCAGGGAAGAGCAGATTGACCCCACTCTGTCAATGAAACACGCCCAGGGAAGAGCAGACTGATCCCACTCTGTCAATGTAACACACCCAGGGAAGAGCAGACTAAACCCACTGTGTCAATGTAACCGACCCAGGGAAGAGCAGACTGACCCCACTCTGTCTATGTAACCCACCCAGGGAAGAGCAGACTGACCCCACTCTGTCAATGTAACCCAGCCAGGGAAGGGCAGACTGACCCCACTCTGACAATGTAACACACCCAGGGAAGGGCAGAGAGACCCCACCCTGTTAATGTAACCCACTCAGGGAAGAACAGACTGACCCCACTCTGTCAATGTAACACACCCAGGGAAGAGCAGACTGACCCCACTCTGTCAATATAACACATCCAGCGAAGAGCAGTCTGACCCCACTCTGTCAATGTAACACAGGCAGGGAAGAGCACACAGAACCAAATCTGTCAGTGTAACACACCTGGGAAGAGCAGACTGACCTCACTCTGTCAATGTAACACACCCAGGGAAGAGCAGACTGACCCCACTCTGTCAATGTAACCCACCCAGAGAAGAGCAGACTGACCTCACCCTGTCAATGCAACACACCCAGGGAAGAGCAGACTGACCCCACTCTGTCAATGTAACTCACCCAGGGAAGAACAGACTGACGGCTCTCTGTCAATGTCACACACCCAGGGAAGAGCAGACTGACCCCACTCTGTGAATATAACACACCCAGGGAAGAGCAGACTAACCACACTCTGTCAATGTAACACACCCTGGGAAGAGCTGACAGACGCCACTCTGACAATTTACACACCAAGGCAAGAGCAGACTCTCCTCACTCTAAACTTAATCCACCCAATGAAGAGCAGACTGACCCCATCCTGTCACTGTAACACACCGAAGGAAGAGCAGACTGACCCCACTCTGTCAAAGTAACCCACCCAGACAAGAGCAGACTGATCCCACTCTGTCAATGTAACACACCCAGAGAAGAGCAGACTGACCCCACTGAGTCAATCTAACACACCCAGGGAAGAGCACACTGACCCCACTCTGTCAAAGTAACCCACTCAGGGAAGAACAGACTGACCCCACTCTGACAATATAACACATCCAGCGAAGAGCAGTCTGACCCCACTCTGTCAATGTAACACAGGCAGGGAAGAGCACACAGAACCAAATCTGTCAGTGTAACACACTTGGGAAGAGCAGACTGACCTCACTCTCAATGTAACCCACCCAGTGAAGAGCATACTGACCCCACCCTGTCACTGTAACACAGCCAGGGAAGAGCAGACTGACCCCACCCGGTCAATGTAACACACACCCAGGGAAGAGCAGACTGACTCTACTCTTCAATGTTACACACCCAAGGAAGAGCAGACTGACCCCACTCTGTCAAAGTAACCCACTCAGGGAAGAGAAGACTGACCCCACTCTGTCAATGTAACACACCCAGGGAAGAGCAGACTGAGCCCACTCTGTCAATGTCACACACCCAGAGAACAGCAGACTGACACCACAGTGTCAATGTAACACACCCCGGGAAGAGTTGACTGACCCTACTCTGTCAATGTTACACACACAAGGAAGAGCAGACTGACCCCACTCTGTCAATGTAACAGACCCAGGGAAGAGCAGAATGAACCCACTGTGTCAATCTAACACACCCAGGCAAGCGCAGACTGACCCCACTCTGTCAATGTAACACACCCAGGGAAGAGCAGACTGCCCCCACTCTGTCACTGTAACACAACGAGGGAAGAGCAGACTGACCCCAGCCTGTCAATGTAACACACCCAGGGAAGAGCAGGCTGACCCCACTCTGTCAATGAAACACGCCCAGGGAAGAGCAGACTGATCCCACTCTGTCAATGTAACACACCCAGGGAAGAGCAGACTAAACCCACTGTGTCAATGTAACCGACCCAGGGAAGAGCAGACTGACCCCACTCTGTCTATGTAACCCACCCAGGGAAGAGCAGACTGACCCCACTCTGTCAATGCAAGAAACCCAGTGAAGAGCAGACTGTCCCCACTCTGTCAATGTAACTCACCAAGGGAAGAACAGACTAACCAAAATCTGTCAGTGTAACACACCTGGGAAGAGCAGACTGACCTCACTCTGTCAATGTAACACACCTAGAGAAGAGCAGACTGACGCCACTCTGTCAATGTAACGCACGCAGGGAAGAGCAGACTGACCTCACTCTGTCAATGTAACACACCCAGATAAGAGCAGAATGACCTCACTCTCATTGTAACACACCCAGTCAAGAGCAGACTGACCGCACCCTGTCACTTTAACCCACCCAGGGAAGAGCAGACTGACCACACCCTGTCAAAAAACACACTCATGGAAGAGCAGACTGACCCCACTCTGTCAATGCAAGACACCCAGGGAAGAGCAGACTGACCCCACTCCGTCAATGTAACACACCCAGGGAAGAGCAGACTGACCTCACTCTGTCAATGAAACACACGAAGGGAAGAGCAGAATGACCACACTCTGTCAATGTAACACACCCAGGGAAGAGCAGAATGACCACACTCTGTCAATGAAACACACGAAGGGAAGAGCAAACTGAACCAAATCTGTCAGTGTAACACACCTGGGAAGAGCAGACTGACCTCACTATGTCAATGTAACACACCAAGGGAAGAGCAGACTGACACGACTCTGTCAATGTAACACACCGAGGGAAGAGCAGGCTGACCCCACTCTGTCAATGTAACCCACTCAGGGATGAGCAGACTGACCCCACACTGTCAATGTAACCCACCCAGACAAGAGCAGACTGATCCCACTCTGTCAATGTAACACACTCAGGGAAGAGCAGACTGACCCCACTGTGTCAATCTAACACACCCAGGGAAGAGCAGACTGACCCCACTCTGCCAATTTAAACCACGCAGGGAAGAGCAGATTGACCCCACTCTGTCAATGTAACACACGCAGGGAAGAGCACTCTGACCCCACTCTGTCAATGAAACACACCCAGGGAAGAGCAGACTAAACCCACTGTGTCAATGTAACCGACCCAGGGAAGAGCAGACTGACCCCACTCTGTCTATGTAACCCACGCAGGGAAGATCAGACTGACCCCACTCTGTCAATGTAACCCAACCAGGGAAGGGCAGACTGACCCCACTCTGACAATGTAACACACCCAGGGAAGGGCAGAGTGACCCCACCCTGTTAATGTAACCCACTCAGGGAAGAGCAGTCTGACCCCACTCTGTCAATGTAACACACGCAGGGAAGAGCACTCTGACACCACTCTGTCAATGAAAAACGCCCAGGGAAGAGCAGACTGATCCCACTCTGTCAATGTAACACACCCAGGGAAGAGCAGACTGAACCCACTGTGTCAATGTAACCGACCCAGGGAAGAGCAGACTGACCCCACTCTGTCTATGTAACCCACCCAGGGAAGAGCAGACTGACCCCACTCTGTCAATGTAAGCCAACCAGGGAAGGGCAGACTGACCCCAGTCTGACAATGTAACACACCCAGGGAAGAGCAGAGTGACCCCACACTGTTAATGTAACCCACTCAGGGAAGAGCAGTCTGACCCCACTCTGTCAATGTAACACACCCAGGGAAGAGCAGAGTGACCCCACACTGTTAATGTAACCCACTCAGGGAAGAGCAGTCTGACCCCACTCTGTCAATGTAACACACCCAGGGAAGAGCAGACTGACCCCACTCAGTCAATATAACACATCCAGGGAAGAGCAGTCTGACCCCACTCTGTCAATGTAACACAGGCAGGGAAGAGCACACTGAACCCAATCTGTCAGTGTAACACACCTGGGAAGAGCAGACTGACCTCACTCTGTCAATGTAACACACCCAGAGAAGAGCAGACTGACCCCACTCTGTCATGCAAGATACCCAGGGAAGAGCAGACTGACCCCACTCTGTCAATGTAACACACCCAGGGAAGAGCAGAATGACCCCACTCTGTCAATGTAACACACGCAGGGAAGAGCAGACTAACCACGCTCTGTCAATGTAACACACCCTGGGAAGAGCTGACTGATCCCACTCTGTCAATGTAACACTCCCAGTGAAGAGCAGGCTGATCCCACTCTGTCAATGTAACACACCCAGGGAAGAGCAGTCGGACCCCACTCTGTCAATGCAAGACACCCAGGGAAGAGCAGACTGACCCCATCTGTCAATGTCACACACGCAGGGAAGAGCAGACTAACCACACTCTGTCAATGTAACACACCCTGGGAAGAGCTGACAGACGCCACTCTGACAATTTACACACCAAGGCAAGAGCAGACTGTCCTCACTCTAAACTTAATCCACCCAATGAAGAGGAGACTGACCCCACCCTGTCAATGTAATACGCCGAAGGAAGAGCAGACTGACCCCACTCTGTCAAAGTAACCCACCGAGACAAGAGCAGACTGATCCCACTCTGTCAATGTAACACACCCAGAGAAGAGCTGACTGACCCCACTGAGTCAATCTAACACACCCAGGGAAGAGCACACTGACCCCACTCTGTCAATGTAACCCACGCAGGGAAGAGCAGACTGACCCGACCCTGTCAATGTAACACACTCAGGGAAGAGCAGACTGACCTCACTCTGTCAATGTAACACACCCAGGGAAGAGCAGATTGACCCTACTCTATCAATGTCACACACCCAGGAAAGAGCAGACTGCCCTCACTCTCAATGTAACCCACCCAGTGAAGAGCATACTGACCCCACCCTGTCACTGTAACACAGCCAGGGAAGAGCAGACTGACCCCACCCTGTCAATGTAACACACACCCAGGGAAGAGCAGACTGACCCTACTCTTCAATGTTACACACCCAAAGAAGAGCAGACTGACCCCACTCTGTCAAAGTAACCCACTCAGGGAAGAGAAGACTGACCCCACTCTGTCAATGTAACACACCCAGGGAAGAGCAGACTGAGCCCACTCTGTCAATGTCACACACCCAGAGAACAGCAGACTGACATCACTCTGTCAATGAGCACACCCAGGGAAGAGCAGACCGACCCCACTCTGTCAATGTAACCCACTCAGGGAAGAGCAGACTGACCCCACGCTGTCAATGTAACCCACCGAGACCAGAGCAGACTGATCCCACTCTGTCAATGCAACACACCCAGGGATGTGCAGACTGACCTCAATCTGTCAATGTAACACATCCAGGGAAGAGCAGACTGATCCCACTCTGTCAATGTAACAGACCCAGGGAAGAGCAGACTGACCCCACTGTGTCAATCTAACACACCCAGGGAAGAGCAGACTGACCCACTCTGTCAATGTAACACACCCAGGGAAGAGCAGACAGCCCCCACTCTGTCACTGTAACACAACGAGGGAAGAGCAGACTGACCCCAGCCTGTCAGTGTAACTCACCCAGGGAAGAACAGACTGACCCCAATCTGTCAGTGTAACACATCTGGCAAGAGCAGACTGACCTCACTCTGTCAATGTAACACACCCAGAGAAGAGTAGACTGACGCCACTCTGTCAATATAACGCACGCAGGGAAGAGCAGACTGTCCTCACTCTGTCATTGTAACACACCCAGAGAAGAGCAGACTGACTACACTCTGTCAATGCAAGACACCCTGGGAAGAGCAGGCTGATCCCACTCTGTCAATGTAACACACCAAGGGAAGAGCAGAATGACCTCACTCTCATTGTAACACACCCAGTCAAGAGCAGACTGACCGCACCCTGTCACTGTAATACACCCAGTGGAGAGCAGACTGACCCCACCCTGTCAATGCAACACACTCAGGGAAGAGCAGACTGACCCCACTCCGTCAATGTAACACACCCAGGGAAGAGCAGAATAACCACACTCTGTCAATATAACACACCCAGGGAAGAGCAGTCTGACCCCACTCTGTCAATGTAACACACGCAGGGAAGAGCACACTGAACCAAATCTGTCAGTGTAACACACCTGGGAAGAGCAGACTGACTTCACTATGTCAATGTAACACACCAAGGGAAGAGCAGACTGACACCACTCTGTCAATGTAACACACCGAGGGAAGAGCAGACTGACCCCACTCTGTCAATGTAACCCACTCAGGGATGAGCAGACTGACCCCACTCTGTCAATGTAACCCACCCAGACAAAAGCAGACTGATCCCACTCTGTCAATGTAACACACTCAGGGAAGAGCAGACTGACCCCACTGTGTCAATCTAACACACCCAGGGAAGAGCAGACTGACACCACTCTGTCAATGTAACACACCGAGGGAAGAGCAGACTGACCCCACTCTGTCAATGTAACCCACTCAGGGATGAGCAGACTGACCCCACTCTGTCAATTTAAACCACGCAGGGAAGAGCAGATTGACCCCACTCTGTCAATGAAACACGCCCAGGGAAGAGCAGACTGATCCCACTCTGTCAATGTAACACACCCAGGGAAGAGCAGACTAAACCCACTGTGTCAATGTAACCGACCCAGGGAAGAGCAGACTGACCCCACTCTGTCTATGTAACCCACCCAGGGAAGAGCAGACTGACCCCACTCTGTCAATGTAACCCAGCCAGGGAAGGGCAGACTGACCCCACTCTGACAATGTAACACACCCAGGGAAGGGCAGAGAGAACCCACCCTGTTAATGTAACCCACTCAGGGAAGAACAGACTGACCCCACTCTGTCAATGTAACACACCCAGGGAAGAGCAGACTGACCCCACTCTGTCAATATAACACATCCAGCGAAGAGCAGTCTGACCCCACTCTGTCAATGTAACACAGGCAGGGAAGAGCACACAGAACCAAATCTGTCAGTGTAACACACCTGGGAAGAGCAGACTGACCTCACTCTGTCAATGTAACACACCCAGGGAAGAGCAGACTGACCCCACTCTGTCAATGTAACACACCCAGGGAAGAGCAGACTGACCCCACCCTGTCAATGCAACACACCCAGTGAAGAGCAGACTGACCCCACTCTGTCAATGTAACTCACCCAGGGAAGAACAGACTGACGGCTCTCTGTCAATGTCACACACCCAGGGAAGAGCAGACTGACCCCACTCTGTGAATATAACACACCCAGGGAAGAGCAGTTGGACCCCACTCTGTCAATGCAAGACACCCAGAGAAGAGCAGACTGACCCCACTGAGTCAATCTAACACACCCAGGGAAGAGCACACTGACCCCACTCTGTCAAAGTAACCCACTCAGGGAAGAGAAGACTGACCCCACTCTGACAATGTAACACACCCAGGGAAGGGCAGAGTGACCCCACCCTGTTAATGTAACCCACTCAGGGAAAAACAGACTGACCCCACTCTATCAATGTAACACACCCAGGGAAGAGCAGACTGACCCCACTCTGTCAATATAACACATCCAGCGAAGAGCAGTCTGACCCCACTCTGTCAATGTAACACAGGCAGGGAAGAGCACACAGAACCAAATCTGTCAGTGTAACACACCTGGGAAGAGCAGACTGACCTCACTCTCAATGTAACCCACCCAGTGAAGAGCATACTGACCCCACCCTGTCACTGTAACACAGCCAGGGAAGAGCAGACTGACCCCACCCGGTCAATGTAACACACACCCAGGGAAGAGCAGACTTTCTCTACTCTTCAATGTTACACACCCAAGGAAGAGCAGACTGACCCCACTCTGTCAAAGTAACCCACTCAGGGAAGAGAAGACTGACCCCACTCTGTCAATGTAACACACCCAGGGAAGAGCAGACTGAGCCCACTCTGTCAATGTCACACACCCAGAGAACAGCAGACTGACACCACTCTGTCAAGGTAACACACCCGGGGAAGAAAAGACTGACCCCATTCTGTCAATGTATCAGAACCAGGGAAGAGTAGACTGACCCCACTCTGTCAATGAGCACACCCAGGGAAGAGCAGACCGACCCCACTCTGTCAATGTAACCCACTCAGGGAAGAGCAGACTGACCCCACGCTGTCAATGTAACCCACCGAGACAAGAGCAGACTGATCCCACTCTGTCAATGTAATACACCCAGGGATGTGCAGACTGACCACAATCTGTCAATGTAACACATCCAGGGAAGAGCAGACTGATCCCACTCTGTCAATGTAACAGACCCAGGGAAGAGCAGACTGACCCCACAGTGTCAATCTAACACATCCAGGGAAGAGCAGACTGCCCCCACTCTGACACTGTAACACAACGAGGGAAGAGCAGACTGACCCCAGCCTGTCAATGTAACACACCAAGGGAAGAGCAGACTGACCCCACCCTTTCAATGTAACACACTCAGGGAAGACCAGACTGAACCCACTCTGTCAATTTAACACACCCAGGGAAGAGCAGACTGACCCTACTCTGTCAATGTAAAACACCCAGCGAAGAGCACATTGCCCTCACTCTCAATGTAACCCACCCAGTGAAGAGCAGACTGACCCCACCCTGTCACTGTAACAAACCCAGGGAAGAGCAGACCGATCCCACCCTGTCAATGTAACACACCCAGGGAAGAGCAGACTGACCCCACTCAGTCAATATAACACATCCAGGGAAGAGCAGTCTGACCCCACTCTGTCAATGTAACACAGGCAGGGAAGAGCACACTGAACCCAATCTGTCAGTGTAACACACCTGGGAAGCGCAGACTGACCTCACTCTGTCAATGTAACACACCCAGAGAAGAGCAGACTGACCCCACTCTGTCATGCAAGATACCCAGGGAAGAGCAGACTGACCCCACTCTGTCAATGTAACACACCCAGGGAAGAGCAGAATGACCCCACTCTGTCAATGTAACACACGCAGGGAAGAGCAGACTAACCACGCTCTGTCAATGTAACACACCCTGGGAAGAGCTGACTGATCCCACTCTGTCAATGTAACACTCCCAGTGAAGAGCAGGCTGATCCCACTCTGTCAATGTAACACACCCAGGGAAGAGCAGTCGGACCCCACTCTGTCAATGCAAGACACCCAGGGAAGAGCAGACTGACCCCATCTGTCAATGTCACACACGCAGGGAAGAGCAGACTAACCACACTCTGTCAATGTAACACACCCTGGGAAGAGCTGACAGACGCCACTCTGACAATTTACACACCAAGGCAAGAGCAGACTGTCCTCACTCTAAACTTAATCCACCCAATGAAGAGGAGACTGACCCCACCCTGTCAATGTAATACGCCGAAGGAAGAGCAGACTGACCCCACTCTGTCAAAGTAACCCACCGAGACAAGAGCAGACTGATCCCACTCTGTCAATGTAACACACCCAGAGAAGAGCTGACTGACCCCACTGAGTCAATCTAACACACCCAGGGAAGAGCACACTGACCCCACTCTGTCAATGTAACCCACGCAGGGAAGAGCAGACTGACCCGACCCTGTCAATGTAACACACTCAGGGAAGAGCAGACTGACCTCACTCTGTCAATGTAACACACCCAGGGAAGAGCAGATTGACCCTACTCTATCAATGTCACACACCCAGGAAAGAGCAGACTGCCCTCACTCTCAATGTAACCCACCCAGTGAAGAGCATACTGACCCCACCCTGTCACTGTAACACAGCCAGGGAAGAGCAGACTGACCCCACCCTGTCAATGTAACACACACCCAGGGAAGAGCAGACTGACCCTACTCTTCAATGTTACACACCCAAAGAAGAGCAGACTGACCCCACTCTGTCAAAGTAACCCACTCAGGGAAGAGAAGACTGACCCCACTCTGTCAATGTAACACACCCAGGGAAGAGCAGACTGAGCCCACTCTGTCAATGTCACACACCCAGAGAACAGCAGACTGACATCACTCTGTCAATGAGCACACCCAGGGAAGAGCAGACCGACCCCACTCTGTCAATGTAACCCACTCAGGGAAGAGCAGACTGACCCCACGCTGTCAATGTAACTCACCGAGACCAGAGCAGACTGATCCCACTCTGTCAATGCAACACACCCAGGGATGTGCAGACTGACCTCAATCTGTCAATGTAACACATCCAGGGAAGAGCAGACTGATCCCACTCTGTCAATGTAACAGACCCAGGGAAGAGCAGACTGACCCCACTGTGTCAATCTAACACACCCAGGGAAGAGCAGACTGACCCACTCTGTCAATGTAACACACCCAGGGAAGAGCAGACAGCCCCCACTCTGTCACTGTAACACAACGAGGGAAGAGCAGACTGACCCCAGCCTGTCAGTGTAACTCACCCAGGGAAGAACAGACTGACCCCAATCTGTCAGTGTAACACACCTGGCAAGAGCAGACTGACCTCACTCTGTCAATGTAACACACCCAGAGAAGAGTAGACTGACGCCACTCTGTCAATATAACGCACGCAGGGAAGAGCAGACTGTCCTCACTCTGTCATTGTAACACACCCAGAGAAGAGCAGACTGACTACACTCTGTCAATGCAAGACACCCTGGGAAGAGCAGGCTGATCCCACTCTGTCAATGTAACACACCAAGGGAAGAGCAGAATGACCTCACTCTCATTGTAACACACCCAGTCAAGAGCAGACTGACCGCACCCTGTCACTGTAATACACCCAGTGGAGAGCAGACTGACCCCACCCTGTCAATGCAACACACTCAGGGAAGAGCAGACTGACCCCACTCTGTCAATGCAAGACACCCAGGGAAGAGCAGACTGACCCCACTCCGTCAATGTAACACACCCAGGGAAGAGCAGAATAACCACACTCTGTCAATATAACACACCCAGGGAAGAGCAGTCTGACCCCACTCTGTCAATGTAACACACGCAGGGAAGAGCACACTGAACCAAATCTGTCAGTGTAACACACCTGGGAAGAGCAGACTGACTTCACTATGTCAATGTAACACACCAAGGGAAGAGCAGACTGACACCACTCTGTCAATGTAACACACCGAGGGAAGAGCAGACTGACCCCACTCTGTCAATGTAACCCACTCAGGGATGAGCAGACTGACCCCACTCTGTCAATGTAACCCACCCAGACAAAAGCAGACTGATCCCACTCTGTCAATGTAACACACTCAGGGAAGAGCAGACTGACCCCACTGTGTCAATCTAACACACCCAGGGAAGAGCAGACTCACACCACTCTGTCAATGTAACACACCGAGGGAAGAGCAGACTGACCCCACTCTGTCAATGTAACCCACTCAGGGATGAGCAGACTGACCCCACTCTGTCAATTTAAACCACGCAGGGAAGAGCAGATTGACCCCACTCTGTCAATGAAACACGCCCAGGGAAGAGCAGACTGATCCCACTCTGTCAATGTAACACACCCAGGGAAGAGCAGACTAAACCCACTGTGTCAATGTAACCGACCCAGGGAAGAGCAGACTGACCCCACTCTGTCTATGTAACCCACCCAGGGAAGAGCAGACTGACCCCACTCTGTCAATGTAACCCAGCCAGGGAAGGGCAGACTGACCCCACTCTGACAATGTAACACACCCAGGGAAGGGCAGAGAGACCCCACCCTGTTAATGTAACCCACTCAGGGAAGAACAGACTGACCCCACTCTGTCAATGTAACACACCCAGGGAAGAGCAGACTGACCCCACTCTGTCAATATAACACATCCAGCGAAGAGCAGTCTGACCCCACTCTGTCAATGTAACACAGGCAGGGAAGAGCACACAGAACCAAATCTGTCAGTGTAACACACCTGGGAAGAGCAGACTGACCTCACTCTGTCAATGTAACACACCCAGGGAAGAGCAGACTGACCCCACTCTGTCAATGTAACACACCCAGGGAAGAGCAGACTGACCCCACCCTGTCAATGCAACACACCCAGGGAAGAGCAGACTGACCCCACTCTGTCAATGTAACTCACCCAGGGAAGAACAGACTGACGGCTCTCTGTCAATGTCACACACCCAGGGAAGAGCAGACTGACCCCACTCTGTGAATATAACACACCCAGGGAAGAGCAGTTGGACCCCACTCTGTCAATGCAAGACACCCAGAGAAGAGCAGACTGACCCCACTGAGTCAATCTAACACACCCAGGGAAGAGCACACTGACCCCACTCTGTCAAAGTAACCCACTCAGGGAAGAGAAGACTGACCCCACTCTGACAATGTAACACACCCAGGGAAGGGCAGAGTGACCCCACCCTGTTAATGTAACCCACTCAGGGAAAAACAGACTGACCCCACTCTATCAATGTAACACACCCAGGGAAGAGCAGACTGACCCCACTCTGTCAATATAACACATCCAGCGAAGAGCAGTCTGACCCCACTCTGTCAATGTAACACAGGCAGGGAAGAGCACACAGAACCAAATCTGTCAGTGTAACACACCTGGGAAGAGCAGACTGACCTCACTCTCAATGTAACCCACCCAGTGAAGAGCATACTGACCCCACCCTGTCACTGTAACACAGCCAGGGAAGAGCAGACTGACCCCACCCGGTCAATGTAACACACACCCAGGGAAGAGCAGACTGACTCTACTCTTCAATGTTACACACCCAAGGAAGAGCAGACTGACCCCACTCTGTCAAAGTAACCCACTCAGGGAAGAGAAGACTGACCCCACTCTGTCAATGTAACACACCCAGGGAAGAGCAGACTGAGCCCACTCTGTCAATGTCACACACCCAGAGAACAGCAGACTGACACCACTCTGTCAAGGTAACACACCCGGGGAAGAAAAGACTGACCCCATTCTGTCAATGTATCAGAACCAGGGAAGAGTAGACTGACCCCACTCTGTCAATGAGCACACCCAGGGAAGAGCAGACCGACCCCACTCTGTCAATGTAACCCACTCAGGGAAGAGCAGACTGACCCCACGCTGTCAATGTAACCCACCGAGACAAGAGCAGACTGATCCCACTCTGTCAATGTAATACACCCAGGGATGTGCAGACTGACCACAATCTGTCAATGTAACACATCCAGGGAAGAGCAGACTGATCCCACTCTGTCAATGTAACAGACCCAGGGAAGAGCAGACTGACCCCACAGTGTCAATCTAACACATCCAGGGAAGAGCAGACTGCCCCCACTCTGACACTGTAACACAACGAGGGAAGAGCAGACTGACCCCAGCCTGTCAATGTAACACACCAAGGGAAGAGCAGACTGACCCCACCCTTTCAATGTAACACACTCAGGGAAGACCAGACTGAACCCACTCTGTCAATTTAACACACCCAGGGAAGAGCAGACTGACCCTACTCTGTCAATGTAAAACACCCAGCGAAGAGCACATTGCCCTCACTCTCAATGTAACCCACCCAGTGAAGAGCAGACTGACCCCACCCTGTCACTGTAACAAACCCAGGGAAGAGCAGACCGATCCCACCCTGTCAATGTAACACACCCAGGGAAGAGCAGACTGACCCCACTCAGTCAATATAACACATCCAGGGAAGAGCAGTCTGACCCCACTCTGTCAATGTAACACAGGCAGGGAAGAGCACACTGAACCCAATCTGTCAGTGTAACACACCTGGGAAGAGCAGACTGACCTCACTCTGTCAATGTAACACACCCAGAGAAGAGCAGACTGACCCCACTCTGTCATGCAAGATACCCAGGGAAGAGCAGACTGACCCCACTCTGTCAATGTAACACACCCAGGGAAGAGCAGAATGACCCCACTCTGTCAATGTAACACACGCAGGGAAGAGCAGACTAACCACGCTCTGTCAATGTAACACACCCTGGGAAGAGCTGACTGATCCCACTCTGTCAATGTAACACTCCCAGTGAAGAGCAGGCTGATCCCACTCTGTCAATGTAACACACCCAGGGAAGAGCAGTCGGACCCCACTCTGTCAATGCAAGACACCCAGGGAAGAGCAGACTGACCCCATCTGTCAATGTCACACACGCAGGGAAGAGCAGACTAACCACACTCTGTCAATGTAACACACCCTGGGAAGAGCTGACAGACGCCACTCTGACAATTTACACACCAAGGCAAGAGCAGACTGTCCTCACTCTAAACTTAATCCACCCAATGAAGAGGAGACTGACCCCACCCTGTCAATGTAATACGCCGAAGGAAGAGCAGACTGACCCCACTCTGTCAAAGTAACCCACCGAGACAAGAGCAGACTGATCCCACTCTGTCAATGTAACACACCCAGAGAAGAGCTGACTGACCCCACTGAGTCAATCTAACACACCCAGGGAAGAGCACACTGACCCCACTCTGTCAATGTAACCCACGCAGGGAAGAGCAGACTGACCCGACCCTGTCAATGTAACACACTCAGGGAAGAGCAGACGGACCTCACTCTGTCAATGTAACACACCCAGGGAAGAGCAGATTGACCCTACTCTATCAATGTCACACACCCAGGAAAGAGCAGACTGCCCTCACTCTCAATGTAACCCACCCAGTGAAGAGCATACTGACCCCACCCTGTCACTGTAACACAGCCAGGGAAGAGCAGACTGACCCCACCCTGTCAATGTAACACACACCCAGGGAAGAGCAGACTGACCCTACTCTTCAATGTTACACACCCAAGGAAGAGCAGACTGACCCCACTCTGTCAAAGTAACCCACTCAGGGAAGAGAAGACTGACCCCACTCTGTCAATGTAACACACCCAGGGAAGAGCAGACTGAGCCCACTCTGTCAATGTCACACACCCAGAGAACAGCAGACTGACATCACTCTGTCAATGAGCACACCCAGGGAAGAGCAGACCGACCCCACTCTGTCAATGTAACCCACTCAGGGAAGAGCAGACTGACCCCACGCTGTCAATGTAACCCACCGAGACCAGAGCAGACTGATCCCACTCTGTCAATGCAACACACCCAGGGATGTGCAGACTGACCTCAATCTGTCAATGTAACACATCCAGGGAAGAGCAGACTGATCCCACTCTGTCAATGTAACAGACCCAGGGAAGAGCAGACTGACCCCACTGTGTCAATCTAACACACCCAGGGAAGAGCAGACTGAACCACTCTGTCAATGTAACACACCCAGGGAAGAGCAGACAGCCCCCACTCTGTCACTGTAACACAACGAGGGAAGAGCAGACTGACCCCAGCCTGTCAGTGTAACTCACCCAGGGAAGAACAGACTGACCCCAATCTGTCAGTGTAACACACCTGGCAAGAGCAGACTGACCTCACTCTGTCAATGTAACACACCCAGAGAAGAGTAGACTGACGCCACTCTGTCAATATAACGCACGCAGGGAAGAGCAGACTGTCCTCACTCTGTCATTGTAACACACCCAGAGAAGAGCAGACTGACTACACTCTGTCAATGCAAGACACCCAGGGAAGAGCAGGCTGATCCCACTCTGTCAATGTAACACACCAAGGGAAGAGCAGAATGACCTCACTCTCATTGTAACACACCCAGTCAAGAGCAGACTGACCGCACCCTGTCACTGTAATACACCCAGTGGAGAGCAGACTGACCCCACCCTGTCAATGCAACACACTCAGGGAAGAGCAGACTGACCCCACTCTGTCAATGCAAGACACCCAGGGAAGAGCAGACTGACCCCAATCCGTCAATATAACACACCCAGGGAAGAGCAGTCTGACCCCACTCTGTCAATGTAACACACGCAGGGAAGAGCACACTGAACCAAATCTGTCAGTGTAACACACCTGGGAAGAGCAGACTGACCTCACTATGTCAATGTAACACACCAAGGGAAGAGCAGACTGACACCACTCTGTCAATGTAACACACCGAGGGAAGAGCAGACTGACCCCACTCTGTCAATGTAACCCACTCAGGGATGAGCAGACTGATCCCACTCTGTCAATGTAACACACTCAGGGAAGAGCAGACTGACCCCACTGTGTCAATCTAACACACCCAGGGAAGAGCAGACTGACCCCACTCTGTCAATTTAACCCACGCAGGGAAGAGCAGATTGACCCCACTCTGTCAATGAAACACGCCCAGGGAAGAGCAGACTGATCCCACTCTGTCAATGTAACACACCCAGGGAAGAGCAGACTAAACCCACTGTGTCAATGTAACCGACCCAGGGAAGAGCAGACTGACCCCACTCTGTCTATGTAACCCACCCAGGGAAGAGCAGACTGACCCCACTCTGTCAATGTAACCCAGCCAGGGAAGGGCAGACTGACCCCACTCTGACAATGTAACACACCCAGGGAAGGGCAGAGAGACCCCACCCTGTTAATGTAACCCACTCAGGGAAGAACAGACTGACCCCACTCTGTCAATGTAACACACCCAGAGAAGAGCAGACTGACCCCACTCTGTCAATATAACACATCCAGCGAAGAGCAGTCTGACCCCACTCTGTCAATGTAACACAGGCAGGGAAGAGCACACAGAACCAAATCTGTCAGTGTAACACACCTGGGAAGAGCAGACTGACCTCACTCTGTCAATGTAACACACCCAGGGAAGAGCAGACTGACCCCACTCTGTCAATGTAACACACCCAGGGAAGAGCAGACTGACCCCACCCTGTCAATGCAACAAACCCAGGGAAGAGCAGACTGACCCCACTCTGTCAATGTAACTCACCCAGGGAAGAACAGACTGACGGCTCTCTGTCAATGTCACACACCCAGGGAAGAGCAGACTGACCCCACTCTGTGAATATAACACACCCAGGGAAGAGCAGTTGGACCCCACTCTGTCAATGCAAGACACCCAGAGAAGAGCAGACTGACCCCACTGAGTCAATCTAACACACCCAGGGAAGAGCACACTGACCCCACTCTGTCAAAGTAACCCACTCAGGGAAGAGAAGACTGACCCCACTCTGACAATGTAACACACCCAGGGAAGGGCAGAGTGACCCCACCCTGTTAATGTAACCCACTCAGGGAAAAACAGACTGACCCCACTCTATCAATGTAACACACCCAGGGAAGAGCAGACTGACCCCACTCTGTCAATGTAACACAGGCAGGGAAGAGCACACAGAACCAAATCTGTCAGTGTAACACACCTGGGAAGAGCAGACTGACCTCACTCTCAATGTAACCCACCCAGTGAAGAGCATACTGACCCCACCCTGTCACTGTAACACAGCCAGGGAAGAGCAGACTGACCCCACCCGGTCAATGTAACACACACCCAGGGAAGAGCAGACTGACTCTACTCTTCAATGTTACACACCCAAGGAAGAGCAGACTGACCCCACTCTGTCAAAGTAACCCACTCAGGGAAGAGAAGACTGACCCCACTCTGTCAATGTAACACACCCAGGGAAGAGCAGACTGAGCCCACTCTGTCAATGTCACACACCCAGAGAACAGCAGACTGACACCACTCTGTCAAGGTAACACACCCGGGGAAGAAAAGACTGACCCCATTCTGTCAATGTATCAGAACCAGGGAAGAGTAGACTGACCCCACTCTGTCAATGAGCACACCCAGGGAAGAGCAGACCGACCCCACTCTGTCAATGTAACCCACTCAGGGAAGAGCAGACTGACCCCACGCTGTCAATGTAACCCACCGAGACAAGAGCAGACTGATCCCACTCTGTCAATGTAATACACCCAGGGATGTGCAGACTGACCACAATCTGTCAATGTAACACATCCAGGGAAGAGCAGACTGATCCCACTCTGTCAATGTAACAGACCCAGGGAAGAGCAGACTGACCCCACAGTGTCAATCTAACACATCCAGGGAAGAGCAGACTGCCCCCACTCTGACACTGTAACACAACGAGGGAAGAGCAGACTGACCCCAGCCTGTCAATGTAACACACCAAGGGAAGAGCAGACTGACCCCACCCTTTCAATGTAACACACTCAGGGAAGACCAGACTGAACCCACTCTGTCAATTTAACACACCCAGGGAAGAGCAGACTGACCCTACTCTGTCAATGTAAAACACCCAGCGAAGAGCACATTGCCCTCACTCTCAATGTAACCCACCCAGTGAAGAGCAGACTGACCCCACCCTGTCACTGTAACAAACCCAGGGAAGAGCAGACCGATCCCACCCTGTCAATGTAACACACCCAGGGAAGAGCAGACTGACCCCACTCAGTCAATATAACACATCCAGGGAAGAGCAGTCTGACCCCACTCTGTCAATGTAACAGACCCAGGGAAGAGCAGAATGAACCCACTGTGTCAATCTAACACACCCAGGGAAGCGCAGACTGACCCCACTCTGTCAATGTAACACACCCAGAGAACAGCAGACTGACACCACTCTGTCAAGGTAACACACCCGGGGAAGAAAAGACTGACCCCATTCTGTCAATGTATCAGAACCAGGGAAGAGTAGACTGACCCCACTCTGTCAATGAGCACACCCAGGGAAGAGCAGACCGACCCCACTCTGTCAATGTAACCCACTCAGGGAAGAGCAGACTGACCCCACGCTGTCAATGTAACCCACCGAGACAAGAGCAGACTGATCCCACTCTGTCAATGTAATACACCCAGGGATGTGCAGACTGACCACAATCTGTCAATGTAACACATCCAGGGAAGAGCAGACTGATCCCACTCTGTCAATGTAACAGACCCAGGGAAGAGCAGACTGACCCCACAGTGTCAATCTAACACATCCAGGGAAGAGCAGACTGCCCCCACTCTGACACTGTAACACAACGAGGGAAGAGCAGACTGACCCCAGCCTGTCAATGTAACACACCAAGGGAAGAGCAGACTGACCCCACCCTTTCAATGTAACACACTCAGGGAAGACCAGACTGAACCCACTCTGTCAATTTAACACACCCAGGGAAGAGCAGACTGACCCTACTCTGTCAATGTAAAACACCCAGCGAAGAGCACATTGCCCTCACTCTCAATGTAACCCACCCAGTGAAGAGCAGACTGACCCCACCCTGTCACTGTAACAAACCCAGGGAAGAGCAGACCGATCCCACCCTGTCAATGTAACACACCCCGGGAAGAGTTGACTGACCCTACTCTGTCAATGTTACACACACAAGGAAGAGCAGACTGACCCCACTCTGTCAATGTAACAGACCCAGGGAAGAGCAGAATGAACCCACTGTGTCAATCTAACACACCCAGGGAAGCGCAGACTGACCCCACTCTGTCAATGTAACACACCCAGGGAAGAGCAGACTGCCCCCACTCTGTCACTGTAACACAACGAGGGAAGAGCAGACTGACCCCAGCCTGTCAATGTCACACACCCAGGGAAGAGCAGGCTGACCCCACTCTGTCAATGTTACACACGCAGGGAAGAGCACATTGAACCCAATCTGTCAGTGTAACACACCTGGGAAGAGCAGACTGACCACACTCTGTCAATGTAGCACACCCAGACAAGAGGAGACTGACCCCACTCTGTCAATGTAACGCACCCAGAGAAGAGCAGACTCACCCCACTCTGTCAAAGCAAGAAACCCAGTGAAGAGCAGACTGTCCCCACTCTGTCAATGTAACTCACCAAGGGAAGAACAGACTAACCAAAATCTGTCAGTGTAACACACCTGGGAAGAGCAGACTGACCTGACTCTGTCAATGTAACACACCTAGAGAAGAGCAGACTGACGCCACTCTGTCAATGTAACGCACGCAGGGAAGAGCAGACTGACCTCACTCTGTCAATGTAACACACCCAGAGAAGAGCAGAATGACCTCACTCTCATTGTAACACACCCAGTCAAGAGCAGACTGACCGCACCCTGTCACTTTAACCCACCCAGGGAAGAGCAGACTGACCACACCCTGTCAAAAAACACACTCAGGGAAGAGCAGACTGACCCCACTCTGTCAATGCAAGACACCCAGGGAAGAGCAGACTGACCCCAATCCGTCAATGTAACACACCCAGGGAAGAGCAGTCTGACCCCACTCTGTCAATGAAACACACGCAGGGAAGAGTAAACTGAACCAAATCTGTCAGTGTAACACACCTGGGAAGAGCAGACTGACCTCACTATGTCAATGTAACACACCAAGGGAAGAGCAGACTGACACGACTCTGTCAATGTAACACACCGAGGGAAGAGCAGGCTGACCCCACTCTGTCAATGTAACCCACTCAGGGATGAGCAGACTGACCCCACACTGTCAATGTTACCCACCCAGACAAGAGCAGACTGATCCCACTCTGTCAATGTAACACACTCAGGGAAGAGCAGACTGACCCCACTGTGTCAATCTAACACACCCAGGGAAGAGCAGACTGACCCCACTCTGCCAATTTAAACCACGCAGGGAAGAGCAGATTGACCCCACTCTGTCAATGTAACACACGCAGGGAAGAGCACTCTGACCCCACTCTGTCAATGAAACACACCCAGGGAAGAGCAGACTAAACCCACTGTGTCAATGTAACCGACCCAGGGAAGAGCAGACTGACCCCACTCTGTCTATGTAACCCACGCAGGGAAGATCAGACTGACCCCACTCTGTCAATGTAACCCAACCAGGGAAGGGCAGACTGACCCCACTCTGACAATGTAACACACCCAGGGAAGGGCAGAGTGACCCCACCCTGTTAATGTAACCCACTCAGGGAAGAGCAGTCTGACCCCACTCTGTCAATGTAACACACGCAGGGAAGAGCACTCTGACACCACTCTGTCAATGAAAAACGCCCAGGGAAGAGCAGACTGATCCCACTCTGTCAATGTAACACACCCAGGGAAGAGCAGACTGAACCCACTGTGTCAATGTAAGCGACCCAGGGAAGAGCAGACTGACCCCACTCTGTCTATGTAACCCACCCAGGGAAGAGCAGACTGACCCCACTCTGTCAATCTAACCCAACCAGGGAAGGGCAGACTGACCCCACTCTGACAATGTAACACACCCAGGGAAGGGCAGAGTGACCCCACACTGATAATGTAACCCACTCAGGGAAGAGCAGTCTGACCCCACTCTGTCAATGTAACACACCCAGGGAAGAGCAGACTGACCCCACTCAGTCAATATAACACATCCAGGGAAGAGCAGTCTGACCCCACTCTGTCAATGTAACACAGGCAGGGAAGAGCACACTGAACCCAATCTGTCAGTGTAACAGACCTGGGAAGAGCAGACTGACCTCACTCTGTCAATGTAACACACCCAGAGAAGAGCAGACTGACCCCACTCTGTCATGCAAGATACCCAGGGAAGAGCAGACTGACCCCACTCTGTCAATGTAACACACCCAGGGAAGAGCAGAATGACCCCACTCTGTCAATGTAACACACGCAGGGAAGAGCAGACTAACCATGCTCTGTCAATGAAACACACCCAGGGAAGAGCAGACTAAACCCACTGTGTCAATGTAACCGACCCAGGGAAGAGCAGACTGACCCCACTCTGTCTATGTAACCCACGCAGGGAAGATCAGACTGACCCCACTCTGTCAATGTAACCCAACCAGGGAAGGGCAGACTGACCCCACTATGACAATGTAACACACCCAGGGAAGGGCAGAGTGACCCCACCCTGTTAATGTAACCCACTCAGGGAAGAGCAGTCTGACCCCACTCTGTCAATGTAACACACGCAGGGAAGAGCACTCTGACACCACTCTGTCAATGAAAAACGCCCAGGGAAGAGCAGACTGATCCCACTCTGTCAATGTAACACACCCAGGGAAGTGCAGACTGAACCCACTGTGTCAATGTAAGCGACCCAGGGAAGAGCAGACTGACCCCACTCTGTCTATGTAACCCACCCAGGGAAGAGCAGACTGACCCCACTCTGTCAATGTAACCCAACCAGGGAAGGGCAGACTGACCCCACTCTGACAATGTCACACACCCAAGGAAGGGCAGAGTGACCCCACACTGATAATGTAACCCACTCAGCGAAGAGCAGTCTGACCCCACTCTGTCAATGTAACACACCCAGGGAAGAGCAGACTGACCACACTCAGTCAATATAACACATCCAGGGAAGAGCAGTCTGACCCCACTCTGTCAATGTAACACAGGCAGGGAAGAGCACACTGAACCCAATCTGTCAGTGTAACACACCTGGGAAGAGCAGACTGACCTCACTCTGTCAATGTAACACACCCAGAGAAGAGCAGACTGACCCCACTCTGTCATGCAAGATACCCAGGGAATAGCAGACTGACCCCACTCTGTCAATGTAACACACCCAGGGAAGAGCAGAATGACCCCACTCTGTCAATGTAACACACGCAGGGAAGAGCAGACTAACCACGCTCTGTCAATGTAACACACCCTGGGAAGAGCTGACTGATCCCACTCTGTCAATGTAACACTCCCAGTGAAGAGCAGGCTGATCCCACTCTGTCAATGTAACACACCCAGAGAAGAGCAGACTGACCCAACTCTGTCAATGCAAGACACCCAGGGAAGAGCAGACTGACCCCACTTTGTCAATGTAACACACCCAGGGAAGAGCAGACTGACCCCATCTGTCAATGTCACACACGCAGGGAAGAGCAGACTAACCACACTCTGTCAATGTAACACACCCTGGGAAGAGCTGACAGACGCCACTCTGACAATTTACACATCAAGGCAAGAGCAGACTGTCCTCACTCTAAACTTAATCCACCCAATGAAGAGCAGACTGACCCCACCCTGTCACTGTAACACACCGAGGGAAGAGCAGACTGACCCCACTCTGTCAAAGTAAACCACCGAGACAAGAGCAGACAGATCCTACTCTGTCAATGTAACCCACGCAGGGAAGAGCAGACTGACCCGACCCTGTCAATGTAACACACCGAGGGAAGAGCAGACTGACCCCACTGAGTCAATCTAACACACCCAGGGAAGAGCACACTGACCCCACTCTGTCAATGTAACCCACGCAGGGAAGAGCAGACTGACCCCACTCTGTCAATGTAACACACCCAGGGAAGAGCAGACTGATATCACTCTGTCAATGTCACACTCCCAGGGAAGTGCAGACTGACACCACCCTGTCAATGTAACACACCCAGGGAAGAACAGACTGACCCCACTATGTCAATGAAACAGTCCCAGGGAAGAGCCGACTTAACCCACTCTGTCAATGTAACACACCCAGGGAAGAGCAGACCGACCCGACGCTGTCAATGTAACATACTCAGGGAAGAGCAGACTGACCCCACGCTGTCAATGTAACCCACCGAAACAAGAGCAGACTGATCCCACTCTGTCAATGTAACACATCCAGGAAAGAGCAGACTGTTCCCACTCTGTCAATGTCACACACCAAGGGAAGAGCAGACTGACACCACTCTGTCAATGTAACACACCCAGGGAAGAACAGACTGACCCCACTATGTCAATGTATCAGAACCAGGGAAGATTAGACTGACCCCTCTCTGTCAATGAGCACACCCAGGGAAGAGCAGACCGACCCCACTCTGTCAATGTAACCCACTCAGGGAAGTTCAGACTGACCCCACGCTGTCAATGTAACCCACCGAGACAAGAGCAGACTGATCCCACTCTGTCAATGTAACATACCCAGGGAAGTGCAGACTGACCTCAATCTGTCAATGTAACACATCCAGGGAAGAGCAGACTGATCCCACTCTGTCAATCTAACACACCCAGGGAAGTGCAGACTGACCCCACTCTGTCATTGTAACACAACGAGGGAAGAGCAGACTGACCCCACCCTTTCAATGTAACACACTCAGGGAAGAGCAGACTGAACCCACTCTGTCAATGTAAAACACCCAGCGAAGAGCACATTGCCCTCACTCTCAATGTAACCCACCCAGTGAAGAGCAGACTGACCCCACCCTGTCACTGTAACAAACACAGGGAAGAGCAGACCGACCCCACCCTCTCAATGTAACACACCCAGGGAAGAGTTGACTGACCCTACTCTGTCAATGTAACCCACTCAGGGAAGAGAAGACTTACCCAACTCTGTCAATGTAACACACCCAGGGAAGAGCAGACTAAACCCACTGTGTCAATGTAACCGACCCAGGGAAGAGCAGACTGACCGCACTCTTACTATGTAACCCACCCAGGGAAGAGCAGACTGATCCCACTCTGTCAATGTAACACACGCAGGGAAGAGCACATTGAACCCAATCTGTCAGTGGAACACACCTGGGAAGAGCAGACTGACCTCACTCTGTCAATATAACACACCCAGAGAAGAGCAGACTGACCTCACTCTGTCAATGTAACACACCCAGAGAAGAGCAGACTGACTACACTCTGTCAATGCAAGACACGCAGGGAAGAGCAGGCTGATCCCACTCTGTCAATGTAACACACCAAGGGAACAGCAGAATGACCTCACTCTCATTGTAACACACCCAGTCAAGAGCAGACTGACCGCACCCTGTCACTGTAACACACCCAGGGAAGAGCAGACTGACCACACTCAGTCAATATAACACATCCAGGGAAGAGCAGTCTGACCCCACTCTGTCAATGTAACACAGGCAGGGAAGAGCACACTGAACCCAATCTGTCAGTGTAACAGGCTGGGAAGAGCAGACTGACCTCACTCTGTCAATGTAACACACCCAGAGAAGAGCAGACTGACCCCACTCTGTCATGCAAGATACCCAGGGAAGAGCAGACTGACCCCACTCTGTCAATGTAACACACCCAGGGAAGAGCAGAATGACCCCACTCTGTCAATGTAACACACGCAGGGAAGAGCAGACTAACCACGCTCTGTCAATGTAACACACCCTGGGAAGAGCTGACTGATCCCACTCTGTCAATGTAACACTCCCAGTGAAGAGCAGGCTGATCCCACTCTGTCAATGTAACACACCCAGAGAAGAGCAGACTGACCCAACTCTGTCAATGCAAGACACCCAGGGAAGAGCAGACTGACCCCACTCTGTCAATGTAACACACCCAGGGAAGAGCAGACTGACCCCATCTGTCAATGTCACAATCGCAGGGAAGAGCAGACTAACCACACTCTGTCAATGTAACACACCCTGGGAAGAGCTGACAGACGCCACTCTGACAATTTACACATCAAGGCAAGAGCAGACTCTCCTCACTCTAAACTTAATCCACCCAATGAAGAGCAGACTGACCCCACCCTGTCACTGTAACACACCAAGGGAAGAGCAGACTGACCCCACTCTGTCAAAGTAAACCACCGAGACAAGAGCAGACTGATCCTACTCTGTCAATGTAACCCACGCAGGGAAGAGCAGACTGACCCGACCCTGTCAATGTAACACACCGAGGGAAGAGCAGACTGACCCCACTGAGTCAATCTAACACACCCAGGGAAGAGCAGACTGACCCCACTCTGTCAATGTAACCCACGCAGGGAAGAGCAGACTGACCCCACTCTGTCAATGTAACACACCCAGGGAAGAGCAGACTGATCTCACTCTGTCAATGTCACACTCCCAGGGAAGTGCAGACTGACACCACCCTGTCAATGTAACACACCCAGGGAAGAACAGACTGACCCCACTATGTCAATGAAACAGTCTCAGGGAAGAGCCGACTTAACCCACTCTGTCAATGTAACACATCCAGGGAAGAGCAGACCGACCCGACGCTGTCAATGTAACATACTCAGGGAAGAGCAGACTGACCCCACGCTGTCAATGTAACCCACCGAAACAAGAGCAGACTGATCCCACTCTGTCAATGTAACACACCCAGGGAAGTGCAGACTGACCTCAATCTGTCAATGTAACACATCCAGGAAAGAGCAGACTGTTCCCACTCTGTCAATGTCACACACCAAGGGAAGAGCAGACTGACACCACTCTGTCAATGTAACACACCGAGGGAAGAACAGACTGACCCCACTATGTGAATGTATCAGAACCAGGGAAGATGAGACTGACCCCTCTCTGTCAATGAGCACACCCAGGGAAGAGCAGACCGACCCCACTCTGTCAATGTAACCCACTCAGGGAAGTTCAGACTGACCCCACGCTGTCAATGTAACCCACCGAGACAAGAGCAGACTGATCCCACTCTGTCAATGTAACATACCCAGGGAAGTGCAGACTGACCTCAATCTGTCAATGTAACACATCCAGGGAAGAGCAGACTGATCCCACTCTGTCAATCTAACACACCCAGGGAAGTGCAGACTGACCCCACTCTGTCATTGTAACACAACGAGGGAAGAGCAGACTGACCCCACCCTTTCAATGTAACACACTCAGGGAAGAGCAGACTGAACCCACTCTGTCAATGTAAAACACCCAGCGAAGAGCACATTGCCCTCACTCTCAATGTAACCCACCCAGTGAAGAGCAGACTGACCCCACCCTGTCACTGTAACAAACCCAGGGAAGAGCAGACCGACCCCACCCTGTCAATGTAACACACCCAGGGAAGAGTTGACTGACCCTACTCTGTCAATGTAACCCACTCAGGGAAGAGAAGACTTACCCAACTCTGTCAATGTAACACACCCAGGGAAGAGCAGACTAAACCCACTGTGTCAATGTAACCGACCCAGGGAAGAGCAGACTGACCGCACTCTGTCTATGTAACCCACCCAGGGAAGAGCAGACTGATCCCACTCTGTCAATGTAACCCAACCAGGGAAGGGCAGACTGACCGCTCTCTGTCAATATAACACACCCAGATAAGAGCAGGCTGACCCCACTCTGTCAATGTAACACACGCAGGGAAGAGCACATTGAACCCAATCTGTCAGTGGAACACACCTGGGAAGAGCAGACTGACCTCACTCTGTCAATATAACACACCCAGAGAAGAGCAGACTGACCTCACTCTGTCAATGTAACACACCCAGAGAAGAGCAGACTGACTACACTCTGTCAATGCAAGACACGCAGGGAAGAGCAGGCTGATCCCACTCTGTCAATGTAACACACCAAGGGAACAGCAGAATGACCTCACTCTCATTGTAACACACCCAGTCAAGAGCAGACTGACAGCACACTGTCACTGTAACACACCCAGGGAAGAGCAGACTGACCACACCCTGTCAAAAAACACACTCAGGGAAGAGCAGACTGACCCCACTCTGTCAATGCAAGACACCCAGGGAAGAGCAGACTGACCCCACTCGGTCAATGTAACACACCCAGGGAAGAGCAGAATGACCACACTCTGTCAATATAACACACCCAGAGAAGAGCAGTCTGACCCCACTCAGTCAATGTAACACACGCAGGGAGAGCACACTGAACCAAATCTGTCAGTGTAACACACCTGGGAAGAGCAGACTGACCTCACTATGTCAATGTAACACACCAAGGGAAGAGCAGACTGACACGACTCTGTCAATGTAACACACCGAGGGAAGAGCAGACTGACCCCACTCTGTCAATGTAACCCACTCAGGGATGAGCAGACTGACCCCACTCTGTCAATGTAACCCACCCAGACAAGAGCAGACTGATCCCACTCTGTCAATGTAACACACTCAGGGAAGAGCATACTGATCCCACTGTGTGAATCTAACACACCCAGGGAGGAGCAGACTGACCCCACTCTGTCAATTTAAACCACGCAGGGAAGAGAAGATTGACCCCACTCTGTCAATGTAACACACGCAGGGAAGAGCACTCTGACCCCACTCTGTCAATGAAACACGCCCAGGGAAGAGCAGACTGACCCCACTCTGACAATGTAACACACCCAGGGAAGGGCAGAGTGACCCTAACCTGTTAATGTAACCCACTCAGGGAAGAACAGACTGACCCCACTCTCTCAATGTAACACACCCAGGGAAGAGCAGACTGACCCCACTCTGTCAATATAACACATCCAGCGAAGAGCAGTCTGACCCCACTCTGTCAATGTAACACAGGCAGGGAAGAGCCCACTGAACCAAATCTGTCAGTGTAACACACCTGGGAAGAGCAGACTGACCTCACTCTGTCAATGTAACACACCCAGGGAAGAGCAGACTGACCCCACTCTGTCAATGTAACCCACCCAGGGAAGAGCAGACTGACCCCACCCTGTCAATGCAACACACCCAGGGAAGAGCAGACTGACCCCAGTCTGTCAATGTAACTCACCCAGGGAAGAACAGACTGACGGCTCTCTGTCAATGTCACACACCCAGGGAAGAGCAGACTGACCCGACTCTGTGAATATAACACACCCAGGGAAGAGCAGTCGGACCCCACTCTGTCAATGCAAGACACCCAGGGAAGAGCAGACTGACCCCATCTGTCAATGTCACACACGCAGGGAAGAGCAGACTAACCACACTCTGTCAATGTAACACACCCTGGGAAGAGCTGACAGACGCCACTCTGACAATTTACACACCAAGGCAAGAGCAGACTCTCCTCACTCTAAACTTAATCCACCCAAGGAAGAGCAGACTGACCCCATCCTGTCACTGTAACACACCGAAGGAAGAGCAGACTGACCCCACTCTGTCAAAGTAACCCACCCAGACAAGAGCAGACTGATCCCACTCTGTCAATGTAACACACCCAGAGAAGAGCAGACTGACCCCATTCTGTCAATGTAACACACCCAGGGAAGAGCAGACTGCCCCCACTCTGACACTGTAACACAACGAGGGAAGAGCAGACTGACCCCAGCCTGTCAATGTAACACACCAAGGGAAGAGCAGACTGACCCCACCCTTTCAATGTAACACACTCAGGGAAGACCAGACTGAACCCACTCTGTCAATTTAACACACCCAGGGAAGAGCAGACTGACCATACTCTGTCAATGTAAAACACCCAGCGAAGAGCACATTGCCCTCACTCTCAATGTAACCCACCCAGTGAAGAGCAGACTGACCCCACCCTGTCACTGTAACAAACCCAGGGAAGAGCAGACCGACCCCACCCTGTCAATGTAACACACCCCGGGAAGAGTTGACTGACCCTACTCTGTCAATGTTACACACACAAGGAAGAGCAGACTGACCCCACTCTGTCAATGTAACAGACCCAGGGAAGAGCAGAATGAACCCACTGTCAATCTAACACACCCAGGCAAGCGCAGACTGACCCCACTCTGTCAATGTAACACACCCAGGGAAGAGCAGACTGCCCCCACTCTGTCACTGTAACACAACGAGGGAAGAGCAGACTGACCCCAGCCTGTCAATGTAACACACCCAGGGAAGAGCAGGCTGACCCCACTCTGTCAATGTTACACACGCAGGGAAGAGCAGAATGACACCACCCTGTCACTGTAACACAGCCAGGGAAGAGCAGACTGACCCCACCCGGTCAATGTAACACACACCCAGGGAAGAGCAGACTGACCCTACTCTTCAATGTTACACACCCAAGGAAGAGCAGACTGACCCCACTCTGTCAAAGTAACCCACTCAGGGAAGAGAAGACTGACCCCACTCTGTCAATGTAACACACCCAGGGAAGAGCAGACTGAGCCCACTCTGTCAATTTCACACACCCAGAAAACAGCAGACTGACACCACTCTGTCAATGTAACACACCCGGGGAAGAACAGACTGACCCCACTCTGTCAATGTATCAGAACCAGGGAAGAGCAGACTGACCCCAGCCTGTCAATGTCACACACCCAGGGAAGAGCTGGCTGACCCCACTCTGTCAATGTTACACACGCAGTGAAGAGCATACTGACCCCACCCTGTCACTGTAACACAGCCAGGGAAGAGCAGACTGACCCCACCCGGTCAATGTAACACACACCCAGGGAAGAGCAGACTGACCCTACTCTTCAATGTTACACACCCAAGGAAGAGCAGACTGACCCCACTCTGTCAAAGTAACCCACTCAGGGAAGAGAAGACTGACCCCACTCTGTCAATGTAACACACCCAGGGAAGAGCAGACTGAGCCCACTCTGTCAATGTCACACACCCAGAGAACAGCAGACTGACACCACTCTGTCAATGTAGCACACCCGGGGAATAACAGACTGACCCCACTCTGTCAATGTATCAGAACCAGGGAAGAGTAGACTGACCCCACTCTGTCCATGAGCACACCCAGGGAAGAGCAGACCGACCCCACTCTGTCAATCTAACCCACTCAGGGAAGAGCAGACTGACCCCACGCTGTCAATGTAACCCACCGAGACAAGAGCAGACTGATCCCACTCTGTCAATGTAACACACCCAGGGATGTGCAGACTGACCTGAATCTGTCAATGTAACACACCCGGTGAAGAACAGACTGACCCCACTCTGTCAATGTATCAGAACCAGGGAAGAGTAGACTGACCCCACTCTGTCAATGAGCACACCCAGGGAAGAGCAAACCGACCCCACTCTGTCAATGTAACCCACTCAGGGAAGAGCAGACTGACCCCACGCTGTCAATGTAACCCACCGAGACAAGAGCAGACTGATCCCACTCTGTCAATGTAACACACCCAGGGAAGAGCAGACTGACCCCATTCTGTCAATGTAACACACCCAGGGAAGAGCAGACTGCCCCCACTCTGACACTGTAGCACAACGAGGGAAGAGCAGACTGACCCCAGCCTGTCAATGTAACACACCAAGGGAAGAATAGACTGACCCCACCTTTTCAATGTAACACACTCAGGGAAGACCAGACTGAACCCACTCTGTCAATTTAACACACCCAGGGAAGAGCAGACTGACCCTACTCTGTCAATGTAAAACACCCAGCGAAGAGCACATTGCCCTCACTCTCAATGTAACCCACCCAATGAAGAGCAGACTGACCCCACCCTGTCACTGTAACAAACCCAGGGAAGAGCAGACCGACCCCACCCTGTCAATGTAACACACCCCGGGAAGAGTTGACTGACCCTACTCTGTCAATGTTACACACACAAGGAAGAGCAGACTGACCCCACTCTGTCAATGTAACAGACCCAGGGAAGAGCAGAATGAACCCACTGTGTCAATCTAACACACCCAGGGAAGCGCAGACTGACCCCACTCTGTCAATGTAACACACCCAGGGAAGAGCAGACTGCCCCCACTCTGTCACTGTAACACAACGAGGGAAGAGCAGACTGACCCCAGCCTGTCAATGTAACACACCCAGGGAAGAGCAGGCTGACCCCACTCTGTCAATGTTACACACGCAGGGAAGAGCACATTGAACCCAATCTGTCAGTGTAACACACCTGGGAAGAGCAGACTGACCTCACTCTGTCAATGTAGCACACCCAGACAAGAGCAGACTGACCCCACTATGTCAATGTAACGCACCCAGAGAAGAGCAGACTCACCCCACTCTGTCAATGCAAGAAACCCCGTGAAGAGCAGACTGTCCCCACTCTGTCAATGTAACACACCCAGGGAAGAGCAGAATGACCCCACTCTGTCAATGTAACTCACCAAGGGAAGAACAGACTAACCAAAATCTGTCAGTGTAACACACCTGGGAAGAGCAGACTGACCTCACTCTGTCAAAGTAAAACACCTAGAGAAGAGCAGAATGACCTCACTCTCATTGTAACACACCCAGTCAAGAGCAGACTGACCGCACCCTGTCACTTTAACACACCCAGGGAAGAGCAGACTGACCACACCCTGTCAAAAAACACACTCAGGGAAGAGCAGACTGACCCCACTCTGTCAATGCAAGACACCCAGGGAAGAGCAGACTGACACCACTGCGTCAAGATAACACACCAAGGGAACAGCAGAATGACCACACTCTGTCAATATAACACACCCATGGAAGAGCAGTCTGACCCCACTCTGTCAATGAAACACACCCAGGGAAGAGCAAACTGAACCAAATCTGTCAGTGTAACACACCTGGGAAGAGCAGACTGACCTCACTATGTCAATGTAACACACCAAGGGAAGAGCAGACTGACCCCACTCTGTCAATGTAACCCACTCAGGGATGAACAGATTGACCCCACACTGTCAATGTAACCCACCCAGACAAGAGCAGACTGATCCCACTCTGTCAATGTAACACACTCAGGGAAGAGTAGACTGACCCCACTGTGTCAATCTAACACACCCAGGGAAGAGCAGCCTGACCCCACTCTGCCAATTTAAACCACGCAGGGAAGCGCAGACAGACCCCACTCTGTCAATGTAACACACCCAGGGAAGAGCAGACTGCCCCCACTCTGTCACTGTAACACAACGAGGGAAGAGCAGACTGACACCAGCCTGTCAATGTAACACACTCAGGGAAGAGCAGACTGACCTCACTCTGTCAATGTAGCACACCCAGACAAGAGGAGACTGACCCCACTCTGTCAATGTAACGCACCCAGAGAAGAGCAGACTCACCCCACTCTGTCAATGCAAGAAACCCAGTGAAGAGCAGACTGTCCCCACTCTGTCAATGTAACACACCCAGGGAAGAGCAGAATGACCCCACTCTGTCAATGTAACTCACCAAGGGAAGAACAGACTAACCAAAATCTGTCAGTGTAACGCACCTGGGAAGAGCAGACTGACCTCACTCTGTCAATGTAACACACCTAGAGAAGAGCAGACTGACGCCACTCTGTCAATGTAACGCACGCAGGGAAGAGCAGACTGACCTCACTCTGTCAATGTAACACACCCAGAGAAGAGCAGAATGACCTCACTCTCATTGTAACACACCCAGGGAAGAGCAGACTGACCACACCCTGTCAAAAAACAAACTCAGGGAAGAGCAGACTGACCCCACTCTGTCAATGTAACACACCCAGGGAAGAGCAGACTGACCCCACTCCGTCAATGTAACACACCCAGGAAAGAGCAGAATGACCACACTCTGTCAATATAACACACCCATGGAAGAGCAGTCTGACCCCACTCTGTCAATGAAACACACGCAGGGAAGAGCAAACTGAACCAAATCTGTCAGTGTAACACACCTGGGAAGAGCAGACTGACCTCACTATGTTAATGTAACACACCAAGGGAAGAGCAGACTGACCCCACTCTGTCAATGTAACCCACTCAGGGATGAGCAGATTGACCCCACACTGTCAATGCAACCCACCCAGACAAGAGCAGACTGATCCCACTCTGTCAATGTAACACACTCAGGGAAGAGCAGACTGACCCCACTGTGTCAATCTAACACACCCAGGGAAGAGCAGACTGACCCCACTCTGCCAATTTAAACCACGCAGGGAAGAGCAGATTGACCCCACTCTGTCAATGTAACACACGCAGGGAAGAGCAGTCTGACCCCACTCTGTCAATGAAACACGCCCAGGGAAGAGCAGACTGATCCCACTCTGTCTATGTAACACACCCAGGGAAGAGCAGACTAAACCCACTGTGTCAATGTAACCGACCCAGGGAAGAGCAGACTGACCCCACTCTGTCTATGTAACCCACCCAGGGAAGAGCAGACTGACCCCACTCTGTCAATGTAACCCAACCAGGGAAGGGCAGACTGACCCCACTCTGACAATGTAACACACCCAGGGAAGGGCAGAGTGACCCCACCCTGTTAATGTAACCCACTCAGGGAAGAGCAGTCTGACCACACTCTGTCAATGTAACACACGCAGGGAAGAGCACTCTGACACCACTCTGTCAATGAAACACGCCCAGGGAAGAGCAGACTGATCCCACTCTGTCAATGTAACACACCCAGGGAAGAGCAGACTAAACCCACTGTGTCAATGTAACCGACCCAGGGAAGAGCAGACTGACCCCACTCTGTCAATGTAACCCAACCAGGGAAGGGCAGACTGACCCCACTCTGACAATGTAACACATCCAGGGAAGGGCAGAGTGACCCCACACTGTTAATGTAACCACCTCAGGGAAGAGCAGTCTGACCCCACTCTGTCAATGTAACACACCCAGGGAAGAGCAGACTGACCCCACTCAGTCAATATAACACATCCAGGGAAGAGCAGTCTGACCCCACTCTGTCAATGTAACACAGGCAGGGAAGAGCACACTGAACCCAATCTGTCAGTGTAACACACCTGGGAAGAGCAGACTGACCTCACTCTGTGAATGTAACACACCCAGAGAAGAGCAGACTGACCCCACTCTTTCATGCAAGATACCCAGGGAAGAGCAGACTGACCCCACTCTGTCAATGTAACACACCCAGGGAAGAGCAGAATGACCCCACTCTGTCAATATAACACACCCTGGGAACAGCTGACAGACGCCACTCTGACAATATACACATCAAGGCAAGAGCAGACTGTCCTCACTCTAAACTTAATGCACCCAATGAAGAGCAGACTGACCCCACCCTGTCACTGTAACACACCGAGGGAAGAGCAGACTGACCCCACTCTGTCAAAGTAAGCCACCGAGACAAGAGCAGACTGATCCTACTCTGTCAATGTAACCCACGCAGGGAAGAGCAGACTGAACCGACCCAATCAATGTAACACACCGAGGGAAGAGCAGACTGACCCCACTGAGTCAATCTAACACACCCAGGGAAGAGCACACTGACCCCACTGTGTCAATGTAACCCACGCAGGGAAGAGCAGACTGACCCCACTCTGTCAATGTAACACACCCAGGGAAGAGCAGACTGATCTCACTCTGTCAATGTCACACTCCCAGGGAAGTGCAGACTGACACCACCCTGTCAATGTAACACACCCAGGGAAGAACAGACTGACCCCACTATGTCAATGAAACAGTCCCAGGGAAGAGACGACTTAACCCACTCTGTCAATGCAACACACCCAGGGAAGAGCAGACCGACCCGACCCTGTCAATGTAACACACTCAGGGAAGAGCAGACTGACCCCACGCTGTCAATGTAACCCACCGAGACAAGAGCAGACTGATCCCACTCTGTCAATGTAACACACCCAGGGAAGTGCAGACTGACCTCAATCTGTCAATGTAACACATCCAGGAAAGAACAGACTGATCCCACTCTGTCAATGTCACACACCAAGGGAAGAGCAGACTGACACCACTCTGTCAATGTAACACACCCAGGGAAGAACAGACTGACCCCACTATGTCAATGTATCAGAACCAGGGAAGATTAGACTGACCCCACTCTGTCAATGAGCACACCCAGGGAAGAGCAGACCGACCCCACTCTGTCAATGTAACCCACTCAGGGAAGTTCAGACTGATCCCACTCTGTCAATGTAACACACCCAGGGAAGTGCAGACTGACCTCAATCTGTCAATGTAACACATCCAGGGAAGAGCAGATTGATCCCACTCTGTCAATGTAACAGACCCAGGGAAGAGCAGACTGACCGCACTGTGTCAATCTAACACACCCAGGGAAGTGCAGACTGACCCCACTCTGTCATTGTAACACAACGAGGGAAGAGCAGACTGACCCCACCCTTTCAATGTAACACACTCAGGGAAGAGCAGACTGAACCCACTCTGTCAATGTAAAACACCCAGCGAAGAGCACTTTGCCCACACTCTCAATGTAACCCACCCAGTGAAGAGCAGACTGACCCCACCCTGTCACTGTAACAAACCCAGGGAAGAGCAGACCGACCCCACCCTGTCAATGTAACACACCCAGGGAAGAGTTGACTGACCCTACTCTGTCAATGTAACCCACTCAGGGAAGAGAAGACTTACCCAACTCTGTCAATGTAACACACCCAGGGAAGAGCCGATTGATCCCACACTGTCAATGCAACACACCCAGTGAAGACCAGACTAACCCCAATCTGTCAGTGTAAAACACCTGGGAACCGCAGACTGACCCCACCCTGTCAATGTAACTCACCCAGGGAAGAACAGACTGACCGCTCTCTGTCAATATAACACATCCAGATAAGAGCAGGCTGACCCCACTCTGTCAATGTAACACACGCAGGGAAGAGCACATTGAACCCAATCTGTCAGTGTAACACACCTGGGAAGAGCAGACTGACCTCACTCTGTCAATGTAGCACACCCAGACAAGAGCAGACTGACCCCACTCTGTCAATGTAACGCACCCAGAGAAGAGCAGACTGACCCCACTCTGTCAATGCAAGAAACCCAGTGAAGAGCAGACTGTCCCCACTCTGTCAATGTAACACACCCAGGGAACAGCAGAATGACCCCACTCTGTCAATGTAACTCACCCAGGGAAGAACAGACTAACCAGAATCTGTCAGTGTAACACACCTGGGAAGAGCAGACTGACCTCACTCTGTCAATATAACACACCCAGAGAAGAGAAGACTGACCTCACTCTGTCAATGTAACACACCCAGAGAAGAGCAGACTGACTACACTCTGTCAATGCAAGACACGCAGGGAAGAGCAGGCTGATCCCACTCTGTCAATGTAACACACCAAGGGAAGAGCAGAATGACCTCCCTCTCATTGTAACACACCCAGTCAAGAGCAGACTGACCGCACCCTGTCACTGTAACACACCCAGGGTAGAGCAGACTGACCCCACCCTGTCAAAAAACACACTCAGGGAAGAGCAGACTGACCCCACTCTGTCAATGCAAGACACCCAGGGAAGAGCAGACTGACCCCACTCGGTCAATGTAACACACCCAGGGAAGAGCAGAATGACCACACCCTGTCAATATAACACACCCAGAGAAGAGCAGTCTGACCCCACTCTGTCAATGTAACACACGCAGGGAGAGCACACTGAACCAAATCTGTCAGTGTAAAACACCTGGGAAGAGCAGACTGACCTCACTATGTCAATGTAACACACCAAGGGAAGAGCAGACTGACACCACTCTGTCAATGTAACACACCGAGGGAAGAGCAGACTGACCCCACTCTGTCAATGTAACCCACTCAGGGATGAGCAGACTGACCCCACTCTGTCAATGTAACCCACCCAGACAAGAGCAGACTGATCCCACTCTGTCAATGTAACACACTCAGGGAAGAGCAGACTGACCCCACTGTGTCAATCTAACACACCCAGGGAGGAGCAGACTGACCCCACTCTGTCAATTTAAACCACGCAGGGAAGAGAAGATTGACCCCACTCTGTCAATGTAACACACGCAGGGAAGAGCAGACTGATCCCACTCTGTCAATGTAACACACCCAGGGAAGAGCCGATTGATCACACACTGTCAATGCAACACACCCAGTGAAGACCAGACTAACCCAAATCTGTCAGTGTAAAACACCTGGGAACAGCAGGCAGACCCCACCCTGTCAATGTAACTAACCCAGGGAAGAGCAGACTGACTTCACTCTGTCAATGTAGCACACCCAGAAAAGACCAGACTGACCCCACTCTGTCAATGTAACGCACCCAGAGAAGAGCAGACTGACCCCACTCTGTCAATACAAGAAACCCAGTGAAGAGCAGACTGTCCCCACTCTGTCAATGTAACACACCCAGGGAAGAGCAGAATGACCCCACTCTGTCAATGTAACTCACCCAGGGAAGAACAGACTAACCAAAAACTGTCAGTGTAACACACCTGGGAAGAGCAGACTGACCTCACTCTGTCAATGTAACACACCCAGAGAAGAGCAGACTGACGCCACTCTGTCAATGTAACGCACGCAGGGAAGAGCAGACTGACCTCACTCTGTCAATGTAACACACCAAGGGAAGAGCAGAATGACCTCACTCTCATTGTAACACACCCAGTCAAGAGCAGACTGACCGCACCCTGTCACTGTAACACACCCAGGGAAGAGCAGGCTGACCCCACCCTGTCAAAAAACACACTCAGGGAAGAGCAGACTGACCCCACTCCGTCAATTTAACACACCCAGGGAAGAGCAGAATGACCCCACTCTGTCAATGTAACACACGCAGGGAAGAGCACACTGAACCAAATCTGTCAGTGTAACACACCTGGGAAGAGCAGACTGACCCCACTGTGTCAATCTAACACACAAAGGGAAGATCAGACTGACCCCACTCTGTCAATTTAAACAACGTAGGGAAGAGCAGATTGACCCCACTCTGTCAATGTAACACACGCAGGGAAGAGCACTCTGACACCACTCTGTCAATGAAACACGCCCAGGGAAGAGCAGACTGATCCCACTCTGTCAATGTAAAACACCCAGGGAAGAGGAGACTAAACCCACTGTGTCAATGTAACCGACCCAGGGAAGAGCAGAATGACCCCACTCTGTCTATGTAACCCACCCAGGGAAGAGCAGACTGACCCCACTCTGTCAATGTAACCCAACCAGGGAAGGGCAGACTGACCCCACTCTGACAAGGTAACACACCCAGGGAAGGGCAGAGTGACCCCACCCTGTTAATGTAACCCACTCAGGGAAGAGCAGTCTGACCCCAATCTGTCAATGTAACACACGCAGGGAAGAGCACTCAGACACCACTCTGTCAATGAAACACGCCCAGGGAAGCGCAGACTGATCCCACTCTGTCAATGTAACACACCCAGGGAAGAGCAGACTAAACCCACTATGTCAATGTAACCGACCCAGGGAAGAGCAGACTGACCCCACTCTGTCTATGTAACCCACCCAGGGAAGAGCAGACTGACCCCACTCTGTCAATGTAACCCAGCCAGGGAAGGGCAGACTGACCCCAGTCTGACAATGTAACACACCCAGGGAAGGGCAGAGTGACCCCACACTGTTAATGTAACCCACTCAGGGAAGAGCAGTCTGACCCCACTCTGTCAATGTAACACACCCAGGGAAGAGCAGACTGACCCCACTCAGTCAATATAACACATCCAGGGAAGAGCAGTCTGACCCCACTCTGTCAATGTAACACAGGCAGGGAAGAGCACACTGAACCCAATCTGTCAGTGTAACACACCTGGGAAGAGCAGACTGACCTCACTCTGTCAATGTAACACACCCAGAGAAGAGCAGACTGACCCCACTCTGTCATGCAAGATACCCAGGGAAGAGCAGACTGACCCCACTCTGTCAATGTAACACACCCAGGGAAGAGCAGAATGACCCCACTCTGTAAATGTAACACACGCAGGGAAGAGCAGACTAACCACGCTCTGTCAATGTAACACAACCTGGTAAGAGCTGACTGATCCCACTCTGTCAATGGAACACTCCCAGTGAAGAGCAGGCTGATCCCACTCTGTCAATGTAACACACCCAGAAAAGAGCAGACTGACCCAACTCTGTCAATGCAAGACACCCAGGGAAGCGCAGACTGACCCCACTCTGTCAATGTAAAACACCCAGGGAAGAGGAGACTAAACCCACTGTGTCAATGTAACCGACCTAGGGAAGAGCAGAATGACCCCACTCTGTCTCTGTAACCCACCCAGGGAAGAGCAGACTGACCCCACTCTGTCAATGTAACACACCCAGGGAAAGGCAGAGTTACCCCACCCTGTTAATGTAACCCACTCAGGGAAGAGCAGACTGACCCGACTCTGTCAATCTAACACACCCAGGGAGGAGCAGACTGACCCCACTCTGGCAATATAACACATCCAGCGAACAGCAGTCTGACCCCACTCTGTGAATGTAGCACAGGCAGGGAAGAGCACACTGAACCCAATCTGTCAGTGTAACACACCTGGGAAGAGCAGACTGACCCCACTCTGTCAATGTAACACACCCAGAGAAGAGCAGACTCACCCCACTCTGTCATGCAAGATACCCAGGGAAGAGCAGACTGACCCCACTCTGTCAATGTAACACACCCAGGGAAGAGCAGCCTGACCCCACTCCGTCAATGTAACACACCCAGGGAAGAGCAGAATGACCACACTCTGTCAATATAACACATCCAGCGAAGAGCAGTCTGACCCCACTCTGTCAATGAAACACACGCAGGGAAGAGCAAACTGAACCAAATCTGTCAGTGTAACACACCTGGGAAGAGCAGACTGACCTCACTATGTCAACGTAACACACCAAGGGAAGAGCAGACTGACACGACTCTGTCAATGTAACACACCGAGGGAAGAGCAGACTGACCCCACTCTGTCAATGTAACCCACTCAGGGATGAGCAGACTGACCCCACACTGTCAATGTAACCCACCCAGACAAGAGCAGACTGATCCCACTCTGTCAATGTAACACACTCAGGGAAGAGCAGACTGACCCCACTGTGTCAATCTATCACACCCAGGGAAGAGCAGACTGACCCCACTCTGCCAATTTAAACCACGCAGGGAAGAGCAGATTGACCCCACTCTGTCAATGTAACATACGCAGGGAAGAGAAGATTGACCCCACTCTGTCAATGAAACACGCCCAGGGAAGAGCAGACTGATCCCACTCTGTCAATTTAACACACCCAGGGAAGAGCAGACTAAACCCACTGTGTCAATGTAACCGACCCAGGGAAGAGCAGACTGACCCCACTCTGTCGATGTAACCCACCCAGGGAAGAGCAGACTGACCCCACTCTGTCAATGTAACCCAACCAGGGAAGGGCAGACTGACCCCACTCTGACAATGTAACACACCCAGGGAAGGGCAGAGTGACCCCACCCTGTTAATGTAACCCACTCAGGGAAGAGCAGTCTGACCCCACTCTGTCAATGTAACACACGCAGGGAAGAGCACTCTGACACCACTCTGTCAATGAAACACGCCCAGGGAAGAGCAGACTGATCCCACTCTGTCAATGTAACACACCCAGGGAAGAGCAGACTAAACCCACTATGTCAATGTAAACGACCCAGGGAAGAGCAGACTGACCCCACTCTGTCTATGTAACCCACCCAGGGAAGAGCAGACTGACCCCACTCTGTCAATGTAACCCAGCCAGGGAAGGGCAGACTGACCCCAGTCTGACAATGTAACACACCCAGGGAAGGGCAGAGTGACCCCACACTGTTAATGTAACCCACTCAGGGAAGAGCAGTCTGACCCCACTCTGTCAATGTAACACACCCAGGGAAGAGCAGACTGACCCCACTCAGTCAATATAACACATCCAGGGAAGAGCAGTCTGACCCCACTCTGTCAATGTAACACAGGCAGGGAAGAGCACACTGAACCCAATCTGTCAGTGTAACACACCTGGGAAGAGCAGACTGACCTCACTCTGTCAATGTAACACACCCAGAGAAGAGCAGACTGACCCCACTCTGTCATGCAAGATACCCAGGGAAGAGCAGACTGACCCCACTCTGTCAATGTAACACACCCAGGGAAGAGCAGAATGACCCCACTCTGTAAATGTAACACACGCAGGGAAGAGCAGACTAACCACGCTCTGTCAATGTAACACAACCTGGTAAGAGCTGACTGATCCCACTCTGTCAATGGAACACTCCCAGTGAAGAGCAGGCTGATCCCACTCTGTCAATGTAACACACCCAGAAAAGAGCAGACTGACCCAACTCTGTCAATGCAAGACACCCAGGGAAGCGCAGACTGACCCCACTCTGTCAATGTAAAACACCCAGGGAAGAGGAGACTAAACCCACTGTGTCAATGTAACCGACCTAGGGAAGAGCAGAATGACCCCACTCTGTCTCTGTAACCCACCCAGGGAAGAGCAGACTGACCCCACTCTGTCAATGTAACACACCCAGGGAAAGGCAGAGTTACCCCACCCTGTTAATGTAACCCACTCAGGGAAGAGCAGACTGACCCGACTCTGTCAATCTAACACACCCAGGGAGGAGCAGACTGACCCCACTCTGGCAATATAACACATCCAGCGAACAGCAGTCTGACCCCACTCTGTGAATGTAGCACAGGCAGGGAAGAGCACACTGAACCCAATCTGTCAGTGTAACACACCTGGGAAGAGCAGACTGACCCCACTCTGTCAATGTAACACACCCAGAGAAGAGCAGACTCACCCCACTCTGTCATGCAAGATACCCAGGGAAGAGCAGACTGACCCCACTCTGTCAATGTAACACACCCAGGGAAGAGCAGCCTGACCCCACTCCGTCAATGTAACACACCCAGGGAAGAGCAGAATGACCACACTCTGTCAATATAACACATCCAGCGAAGAGCAGTCTGACCCCACTCTGTCAATGAAACACACGCAGGGAAGAGCAAACTGAACCAAATCTGTCAGTGTAACACACCTGGGAAGAGCAGACTGACCTCACTATGTCAACGTAACACACCAAGGGAAGAGCAGACTGACACGACTCTGTCAATGTAACACACCGAGGGAAGAGCAGACTGACCCCACTCTGTCAATGTAACCCACTCAGGGATGAGCAGACTGACCCCACACTGTCAATGTAACCCACCCAGACAAGAGCAGACTGATCCCACTCTGTCAATGTAACACACTCAGGGAAGAGCAGACTGACCCCACTGTGTCAATCTATCACACCCAGGGAAGAGCAGACTGACCCCACTCTGCCAATTTAAACCACGCAGGGAAGAGCAGATTGACCCCACTCTGTCAATGTAACATACGCAGGGAAGAGAAGATTGACCCCACTCTGTCAATGAAACACGCCCAGGGAAGAGCAGACTGATCCCACTCTGTCAATTTAACACACCCAGGGAAGAGCAGACTAAACCCACTGTGTCAATGTAACCGACCCAGGGAAGAGCAGACTGACCCCACTCTGTCGATGTAACCCACCCAGGGAAGAGCAGACTGACCCCACTCTGTCAATGTAACCCAACCAGGGAAGGGCAGACTGACCCCACTCTGACAATGTAACACACCCAGGGAAGGGCAGAGTGACCCCACCCTGTTAATGTAACCCACTCAGGGAAGAGCAGTCTGACCCCACTCTGTCAATGTAACACACGCAGGGAAGAGCACTCTGACACCACTCTGTCAATGAAACACGCCCAGGGAAGAGCAGACTGATCCCACTCTGTCAATGTAACACACCCAGGGAAGAGCAGACTAAACCCACTATGTCAATGTAAACGACCCAGGGAAGAGCAGACTGACCCCACTCTGTCTATGTAACCCACCCAGGGAAGAGCAGACTGACCCCACTCTGTCAATGTAACCCAGCCAGGGAAGGGCAGACTGACCCCAGTCTGACAATGTAACACACCCAGGGAAGAGCAGAGTGACCCCACACTGTTAATGTAACCCACTCAGGGAAGAGCAGTCTGACCCCACTCTGTCAATGTAACACACCCAGGGAAGAGCAGACTGACCCCACTCAGTCAATATAACACATCCAGGGAAGAGCACTCTGACACCACTCTGTCAATGTAACACAGGCAGGGAAGCGCACACTGAACCCAATCTGTCAGTGTAACACACCTGGGAAGAGCAGACTGACCTCACTCTGTCAATGTAACACACCCAGAGAAGAGCAGACTGACCCCACTCTGTCATGCAAGATACCCAGGGAAGAGCAGACTGACCCCACTCTGTCAATGTAACACACCCAGGGAAGAGCAGAATGACCCCACTCTGTCAATGTAACACACGCAGGGAAGAGCAGACTAACCACGCTCTGTCAATGTAACCAACCCTGGTAAGAGCTGACTGATCCCACTCTGTCAATGTAACACTCCCAGTGAAGAGCAGGCTGATCCCACTCTGTCAATGGAACACACCCAGAGAAGAGCAGACTGACCCAACTCTGTCAATGCAAGACACCCAGGGAAGAGCAGACTGACCCCACTCTGTCAATGTAACACACCCAGGGAAGAGCAGACTGACCCCATCTGTCAATGTCACAATCGCAGGGAAGAGCAGACTAACCACACTCTGTCAATGTAACACACCCTGGGAAGAGCTGACAGACGCCACTCTGACAAGTTACACATCAAGGCAAGAACAGACTGTCCTCACTCTAAACTTAATCCACCCAATGAAGAGCAGACTGACCCCACCCTGTCACTGTAACACACCGAGGGAAGAGCAGACTGACCCCACTCTGTCAAACTAAGCCAACGAGACAAGACCAGACTGATCCTACTCTGTCAATGTAACCCACGCAGGGAAGAGCAGACTGACCCGACCCTGTCAATGTAACACACCGAGGGAAGAGCAGACTGACCCCACGCTGTCAATGTAATCCACCGAGACAAGAGCAGACTGATCCTACTCTGTCAATGTAACACACCCAGGGAAGTGCAGACTGACCTCAATCTGTCAATGTAACACATCCAGGAAAGAGCAGACTGATCCCACTCTGTCAATGTCACACACCAAGGGAAGAGCAGACTGACACCACTCTGTCAATGTAACACACCCAGGGAAGAACAGACTGACCCCACTATGTCAATGTATCAGAACCAGGGAAGATTAGACTGACCCCACTCTGTCAATGAGCACACCCAGGGAAGAGCAGACCGACCCCACTCTGTCAATGTAACCCACTCAGGGAAGTGCAGACTGACCCCACGCTGTCAATGTAACCCACCGAGACAAGAGCAGACTGATCCCACTCTGTCAATGTAACACACCCAGGGAAGTGCAGACTGACCTCAATCTGTCAATGTAACACATCCAGGGAAGAGCAGACTGATCCCACTCTCTCAATGTAACAGAACCAGGGAAGAGCAGACTGACCGCACTGTGTCAATCTAACACACCCAGTGAAGTGCAGACTGACCCCACTCTGTCATTGTAACACAACGAGGGAAGAGCAGACTGACCCCACCCTTTCAATGTAACACACTCAGGGAAGAGCAGACTGAACCCACTCTGTCAATGTAAAACACCCAGCGAAGAGCACATTGCCCTCACTCTCAATGTAACCCACCAAATGAAGAGCAGACTGACCCCACCCTGTCACTGTAACAAACCCAGGGAAGAGCAGACCGACCCCACCCTGTCAATGTAACACACCCAGGGAAGAGTTGACTGACCCTACTCTGTCAATGTAACCCACTCAGGGAAGAGAAGACTTACCCAACTCTGTCAATGTAACACACCCAGGGAAGAGCCGATTGATCCCACACTGTCAATGCAACACACCCAGTGAAGACCAGACTAACCACAATCTGTCAGTGTAAAACACCTGGGAACAGCAGACTGACCCCACCCTGTCAATGTAACTCACCCAGGGAAGAACAGACTGACCGCTCTCTGTCAATATAACACACCCAGATAAGAGCAGGTTGACCCCACTCTGTCAATGTAACACACGCAGGGAAGAGCACATTGAACCCAATCTGTCAGTGTAACACACCTGGGAAGAGCAGACTGACCTCACTCTGTCAATGTAGCACACCAAGACAAGAGCAGACTGACCCCACTCTGTCAATGTAACGCACCCAGAGAAGAGCAGACTGACCCCACTCTGTCAATGCAAGAATCCCAGTGAAGAGCAGACTGTCCCCACTCTGTTAATGTAACACACCCAGGGAAGAGCAGAATGACCCCACCCTGTCAATGTAACTCACCCAGGGAAGAACAGACAAACCAGAATCTGTCAGTGTAACACACCTGGGAAGAGCAGACTGACCTCACTCTGTCAATATAACACACCCAGAGAAGAGCAGACTGACCTCACTCTGTCAATGTAACACACCCAGAGAAGAGCAGACTGACTACACTCTGTCAATGCAAGACACGCAGGAAAGAGCAGGCTGATCCCACCCTGTCAATGTAACACACCAAGGGAAGAGCAGAATGACCTCACTCTCATTGTAACACACCCAGTCAAGAGCAGACTGACCGCACCCTGTCACTGTAACACACCCAGGGAAGAGCAGACTGACCCCACCCTGTCAAAAAACACACTCAGGGAAGAGCAGACTGACCCCACTCTGTCAATGCAAGACACCCAGGGAAGAGCAGACTGACCCCACTCGGTCAATGTAACACACCCAGGGAAGAGCAGAATGACCACACTCTGTCAATTTAACACACCCAGAGAAGAGCAGTCTGACCCCACTCTGTCAATGTAACACACGCAGGGAGAGCACACTGAACCAAATCTGTCAGTGTAACACACCTGGGAAGAGCAGACTGACCTCACTATGTCAATGTAACACACCAAGTGAAGAGCATACTGACACCACTCTGTCAATGTAACACACCGAGGGAAGAGCAGACTGACCCCACTCTGTCAATGTAACCCACTCAGGGATGAGCAGACTGACCCCACTCTGTCAATGCAACACACCCAGTGAAGACCAGACTAACCCAAATCTGTCAGTGTAAAACACCTGGGAACAGCAGACTGACCCCACCCTGTCAATGTAACTAACCCAGGGAAGAGCAGACTGACCTCACTCTGTCAATGTAGCACACCCAGACAAGACCAGACTGACCCCACTCTTTCAATGTAACGCACCCAGAGAAGAGCAGACTGACCTCACTATGTCAATGTAACACACCAAGGGAAGAGCAGACTGACACCACTCTGTCAATGTAACACACCGAGGGAAGAGCAGACTGACCCCACTCTGTCAATGTAACCCACTCAGGGATGAGCAGACTGACCCCACTCTGTCAATGCAACACACCCAGTGAAGACCAGACTAACCCAAATCTGTCAGTGTAAAACACCTGGGAACAGCAGACTGACCCCACCCTGTCAATGTAACTAACCCAGGGAAGAGCAGACTGACCTCACTCTGTCAATGTAGCACACCCAGACAAGACCAGACTGACCCCACTCTTTCAATGTAACGCACCCAGAGAAGAGCAGACTGACCCCACTCTGTCAATACAAGAAACCCAGTGAAGAGCAGACTGTCCCCACTCTGTCAATGTAACACACCCAGGGAAGAGCAGAATGACCCGACTCTGTCAATGTAACGCACGCAGGGAAGAGCAGACTGACCTCACTCTGTCAATATAACACACCCAGAGAAGAGCAGACTGACCTCACTCTGTCAATGTAACACACCCAGAGAAGAGCAGACTGACGCCACTCTGTCAATGTAACGCACGCAGGGAAGAGCAGACTGACCTCACTCTGTCAATGTAACACACCAAGGGAAGAGCAGAATGACCTCACTCTCATTGTAACACACCCAGTCAAGAGCAGACTGACCGCACCCTGTCACTGTAACACACCCAGGGAAGAGCAGGCTGACCCCACCCTGTCAAAAAACACACTCAGGGAAGAGCAGACTGACCCCACTCTGTCAATGCAAGACACCCAGGGAAGAGCAGACTGACCCCACTCCGTCAATGTAACACACCCAGGGAAGAGCAGAATGACCCCACTCTGTCAATGTAACACACGCAGGGAAGAGCACACTGAACCAAATCTGTCAGTGTAACACACCTGGGAAGAGCAGACTGACCTCACTATGTCAATGTAACACACGAAGGGAAGAGCAGACTGACACCACTCTGTCAATGTAGCACACTCAGGGAAGAGCAGACTGACCCCACTGTGTCAATCTAACACACCCAGGGAAGATCAGACTGACCCCACTCTGTCAATTTAAACAACGCAGGGAAGAGCAGATTGACCCCACTCTGTCAATGTAAAACACCCAGGGAAGAGGAGACTAAACCCACTGTGTCAATGTAACCGACCCAGGGAAGAGCAGAATGACCCCACTCTGTCTCTGTAACCCACCCAGGGAAGAGCAGACTGACCCCACTCTGTCAATGTAACACACCCAGGGAAGGGCAGAGTGACCCCACCCTGTTAATGTAACCCACTCTGGGAAGAGCAGACTGACCCCACTCTGTCAATCTAACACATCCAGCGAAGAGCAGTCTGACCCCACTCTGTCAATGTAGCACAGGCAGGGAAGAGCACACTGAACCCAATCTGTCAGTGTAACACACCTGGGAAGAGCAGACTGACCCCACTCTGTCAATGTAACACACCCAGAGAAGAGCAGACTCACCCCACTCTGTCATGCAAGATACCCAGGGAAGAGCAGCCTGACCCCACTCCGTCAATGTAACACACCCTGGGAAGAGCTGACAGACGCCACTCTGACAATTTGCACATCAAGGCAAGAGCAGACTCTCCTCACTCTAAACTTAATCCACCCAATGAAGAGCAGACTGACCACACCCTGTCACTGTAACACACCGAGGGAAGAGCAGACTGACCCCACTCTCAATGTAACCCACCCAGTGAAGAGCAGACTGACCCCACCCTGTCACTGTAACAAAACCAGGGAAGAGCAGACCGCCCCCACCCTGTCAATGTAACAAACCCAGGGAAGAGTTGACTGACCCTACTCTGTCAATGTTACAGTCACAAGGAAGAGCAGACTGACCCCACTCTGTCAATGTAACAGACCCAGGGAAGAGCAGACATACCCCACTGTGTCAATCTAACACACCCAGGGAAGAGCAGACTGACCCCACTCTGTCAATCTAAAACACCCAGCGAAGAGCAGACTGCCCCCACTCTGTCACTGTAACACAACGAGGGAAGAGCAGACTGACCCCAGCCTGTCAATGTAACACACCCAGGGAAGAGCAGGCTGACCCCACTCTGTCAATGTAACACACGCAGGGAAGAGCACATTGAACCCAATCTGTCAGTGTAACACACCTGGGAAGAGCAGACTGACCTCACTCTGTCAATGTAGCACACCCAGACAAGAGCAGACTGACCCCACTCTGTCAATGTAATGCACCCAGAGAAGAGCAGACTCACCCCACTCTGTCAATGCAAGAAACCCAGTGAAGAGCAGACTGTCCCCACTCTGTCAATGTAACACACCCACGGAAGAGCAGAATGACCCCACTCTGTCAATGTAACTCACCAAGGGAAGAACAGACTAACCAAAATCTGGCAGTGTAACACACCTGGGAAGAGCAGACTGACCTCACTCTGTCAATGTAACACACCTAGAGAAGAGCAGACTGACGCCACTCTGTCAATGTAACGCACGCAGGGAAGAGCAGATTGACCTCACTCTGTCAATGTAACACACCCAGAGAAGAGCAGAATGACCTCACTCTCATTATAACACACCCAGTCAAGAGCAGACTGACCGCACCTTGTCACTTTAACACACCCAGGAAAGAGCAGACTGACCCCACCCTGTCAAAAAACACACTCAGGGAAGATCAGACTGACCCCACTCTGTCAATGCAAGACACCCAGGGAAGAGCAGACTGACCCCACTCCGTCAATTTAACACACCCAGGGAAGAGCAGAATGACCACACTCTGTCAATGTAACTCACCCAGGGAAGAACAGACTGAACCCAATCTGTCACTGTAACACACCTGGCAAGAGCAGACTGACCTCACTCTGTCAATGTAACACACCCAGAGAAGAGTAGACTGACGCCACTCTGTCAATGTAACACACCCAGAGAAGAGCAGACTGACTACACTCTGTCAATGCAAGACACCCAGGGAAGAGCAGGCTGATCCCAGTCTGTCAATGTAACACACCAAGGGAAGAGCAGAATGACCCCACCCTGTCAATGTAACTCACCCAGGGAAGAACAGACTGACCGCTGTCAGTCAATGTAACCCACGCAGGGAAGAGCAGACTGACCCGACCCTGTCAATGTAACACACTCAGGGAAGAGCAGACTGACCCCACTCTGTCAATGTAACACACCCAGGGAAGAGCAGATTGACCCTACTCTGTCAATGTAACACACCCAGGAAAGAGCAGACTGCCCTCACTCTCAATGTAACCCACCCAGTGAAGAGCAGACTGACCCCACCCTGTCACTGTAACACAGCCAGGGAAGAGCAGACTGACCCCAACAGGTCAATGTAACACACACCCAGGGAAGAGCAGACTGACCCTACTCTTCAATGTTACACACCCAAGGAAGAGCAGACTGACCCCACTCTGTCCAGTAACCCACTCAGGGAAGAGAAGACTGACACCACTCTGTCAATGGAACACACGCAGGGAAGAGCAGACCGACCCCACTCTGTCAATGTAACCCACTCAGGGAAGAGCAGACTGACCCCAAGCTGTCAATGTAACCCACCGAGACAAGAGCAGACTGATCCCACTCTGTCAATGTAACGCACCGAGGGATGTGCAGACTGACCTCAATCTGTCAATGTAACACATCCAGGGAAGAGCAGACTGATCCCACTCTCTCAATGTAACAGACCCAGGGAAGAGCAGACTGACCCCACTGTGTCAATCTAACACACCCAGGGAAGAGCAGACTGAGCCCACACTGTCAATGTAACACACCCAGGGAAGAGCAGACTGCCCCCACTCTGTCACTGTAACGCACCGAGGGATGTGCAGACTGACCTCAATCTGTCAATGTAACACATCCAGGGAAGAGCAGACTGATCCCACTCTGTCAATGTAACAGACCCAGGGAAGAGCAGACTGACCCCACTCTGTCAAAGTAACCCACCGAGACAAGAGCAGACTGATCCTACTCTGTCAATGTAACACACACAGAGAAGAGCTGACTGACCGCACTGAGTCAATCTAACACACGCAGGGAAGAGCACACTGACCCCACTCTGTCAATGTAACTCACGCAGGGAAGAGCAGACTGACCCGACCCTGTGAATGTAACACACTCAGGGAAGAGCAGACTGACCCCACTCTGTCAATGTAACACACCCAGGGAAGAGCAGATTGACCCTACTCTGTCAATGTAACACACCCAGGAAAGATCAGACTGCCCTCACTCTCAATGTAACCCACCCAGTGAAGAGCAGACTGACCCCACCCTGTCACTGTATCACAGCCAGGGAAGAGCAGACTGACCCCACCCGGTCAATGTAACACACACCCAGGGAAGAGCAGACTGACCCTACTCTTCAATGTTACAGACCCAAGGAAGAGCAGACTGACCCCACTCTGTCAAAGTAACCCACTCAGGGAAGAGAAGACTGACCCCACTCTGTCAATGTAACACACCCAGGGAAGAGCAGACCGACCCCACTCTGTCAATGTAACCCACTCAGGGAAGAGCAGACTGATCCCACTCTGTCAATGTAACGCACCCAGGGATGTGCAGACTGACCCCACTGTGTCAATCTAACACACCCAGGGAAGAGCAGACTGACCCCACAATGTCAATGTAACACACCCAGGGAAGAGCAGACTGCCCCCACTCTGTCACTGTAACACAACGAGGGAAGAGCAGACTGACCCCAGCCTGTCAATGTAACACACCAAGGGAAGAGCAGACTGTCCCCACCTTTTCAATGTAACACACTCAGGGAAGACGAGACTGAACCCACTATGTCAATGTAACACACCCAGGGAAGAGCAGACTGACCCTACTCTGTCAATGTAAAACACCCAGCGAAGAGCACATTGCCCTCACTCTCAATGTAACCCACCCAGTGAAGAGCAGACTGACCCCACCCTGTCACTGTAACAAACGCAGGGAAGAGCAGACCGACCCCACCCTGTCAATGTAACACACCCAGGGAAGAGTTGACTGACCCTACTCTGTCAATGTTACACACACAAGGAAGAGCAGACTGACCCCACTCTGTCAATGTAACCCACTCAGGGAATAGAAGACTTACCCCACTCTGTCAATGTAACCGACCCAGGGAAGAGCAGACTAACCACGCTCTGTCAATGTAACACACCCTGGGAAGAGCTGACTGATACCACTCTGTCAATGTAACACTCCCAGTGAAGAGCAGGCTGATCCCACTCTGTCAATGTAACACACCCAGAGAAGAGCAGACTGACCCAACTCTGTCAATGCAAGACACCCAGGGAAGAGCAGACTGACCCCACTCTGTCAATGTAACACACCCAGGGAAGAGCAGACTGACCCCATCTGTCAATGTCACAATCGCAGGGAAGAGCAGACTAACTACACTCTGTCAATGTAACACACCCTGGGAAGAGCTGACAGACGCCACTCTGACAAGTTACACATCAAGGCAAGAGCAGACTGTCCTCACTCTAAACTTAATCCACCCAATGAAGAGCAGACTGACCCCACCCTGTCACTGTAACGCACCGAGGGAAGAGCAGACTGACCCCACTCTGTCAAACTAAGCCAACGAGACAAGACCAGACTGACCCTACTCTGTCAATGTAACCCACGCAGGGAAGAGCAGACTGACCCGACCCTGTCAATGTAACACACCGAGGGAAGAGCAGACTGACCCCACTGAGTCAATCTAACACACCCAGGGAAGAGCACACTGACCCCACTCTGTCAATGTAACACACCCAGGGAAGAGCAGTCTGATCTCACTCTGTCAATGTCACACTCCCAGGGAAGTGCAGACTGACACCACCCTGTCAATGTAACACACCCAGGGAAGAACAGACTGACCCCACTATGTCAATGAAACAGTCCCAGGGAAGAGCCGACTTAACCCACTCTGTCAATGTAACACACCCAGGGAAGAGCAGACCGACCCCAAGCTGTCAATGCAAGACACCCAGCGAAGAGCAGACTGATCCCACTCTGTCAATGTAACACACCCAGGGAAGAGCAGACTGACCCCATCTGTCAATGTCACACACGCAGGGAAGAGCAGACCAACCACACTCTGTCAATGTAACACACCCTGGGAAGAGCTGACAGACGCCACTCTGACAATTTGCACATCAAGGCAAGAGCAGACTCTCCTCACTCTAAACTTAATCCACCCAATGAAGAGCAGACTGACCACACCCTGTCACTGTAACACACCGAGGGAAGAGCAGACTGACCCCACTCTGTCAAAGTAACCCACCGAGACAAGAGCAGACTGATCCTACTCTGTCAATGTAACACACACAGAGAAGAGCTGACTGACCCCACTGAGTCAATCTAACACACGCAGGGAAGAGCACACTGACCCCACTCTGTCAATGTAACCCACGCAGGGAAGAGCAGACTGACCCGACCCTGTCAATGTAACACACTCAGGGAAGAGCAGACTGACCCCACTCTGTCAATGTAACACACCCAGGGAAGAGCAGATTGACCCTACTCTGTCAATGTAACACACCCAGGAAAGATCAGACTGCCCTCACTCTCAATGTAACCCACCCAGTGAAGAGCAGACTGACCCCACCCTGTCACTGTAACACAGCCAGGGAAGAGCAGACTGACCCCACCCGGTCAATGTCACACACACCCAGGGAAGAGCTGACTGACCCTACTCTTCAATGTTACAGACCCAAGGAAGAGCAGACTGACCCCACTCTGTCAAAGTAACCAACTCAGGGAAGAGAAGACTGACCCCACTCTGTCAATGTAACACACCCAGGGAAAAGCAGACCGACCCCACTCTGTCAATGTAACCCACTCAGGGAAGAGCAGACTGATCCCACTCTGTCAATGTAACGCACCCAGGGATGTGCAGACTGACCCCACTGTGTCAATCTAACACACCCAGGGAAGAGCAGACTGACCCCACACTGTCAATGTAACACACCCAGGGAAGAGCAGACTGCCCCCACTCTGTCACTGTAACACAACGAGGGAAGAGCAGACTGACCCCAGCCTGTCAATGTAACACACCAAGGGAAGAGCAGACTGTCCCCACCTTTTCAATGTAACACACTCAGGGAAGACGAGACTGAACCCACTATGTCAATGTAATACACCCAGGGAAGAGCAGACTGACCCTACTCTGTCAATGTAAAACACCCAGCGAAGAGCACATTGCCCTCACTCTCAATGTAACCCACCCAGTGAAGAGCAGACTGACCCCACCCTGTCACTGTAACAAACGCAGGGAAGAGCAGACCGACCCCACCCTGTCAATGTAACACACCCAGGGAAGAGTTGACTGACCCTACTCTGTCAATGTTACACACACAAGGAAGAGCAGACTGACCCCACTCTGTCAATGTAACCCACTCAGGGAATAGAAGACTTACCCAACTCGGTAATTGTAACACACCCAGGGAAGAGCAGACTGACCCCACTCTATCAATGTAACAGTCCCAGGGAACAACAGTCTGACCCCACTCTGTCATTGGAACACACCCTGGGAGAACAGACTCACCCCACTCTTTAAATGTAACACACCCTGGGAAGTGCAGACTGACCTCACTCTGTCAATGTAACAAACCCAGGGAAGAGCCGATTGATCGCACACTGTCAATGCAACACACCCAGTGAAGACCAGACTGACTCCAATCTGTCAGTGTAAACACCTGGGAACAGCAGACTGACCCCACCCTGTCAATGTAACTCACCCAGGAAGAACAGACTGACCCCAATCTCTCAATGTAACACACCCAGGAAAGAGCAGACTGACCCCAGTCTGTCAATATAACACACGCAGGGAAGAGCAAATTGAACCCAATATGTCAGTGTAACACACCTGGGAAGAGCAGACTGACCTCACTCTGTCAATTGAACGCACCCAGAGAAGAGCAGACGGACTACACTCTGTCAATGCAAGACACCCAGGGAAGAGCAGGCTGATCTCACTCTGTCAATGTAACACACCAAGGGAAGAGCAGAATGACCTCACTCTCATTGTAACACACCCAGTCAAGAGTATACTGACCACACCCTGTCACTGTAACACACCCAGGGGAGAGCAGACTGACCCCACCCTGTCAATGCAACACACTCAGGGAAGAGCAGACTGACCACACTCTGTCAATGTAACACACCCAGGGAAGAGCAGAATGACCCCACTCTGTCAATGTAACACACGCAGGGAAGAGCAGACAAACCACGCTCTGTCAATGTAACACACCCTGGGAAGAGCTGACTGATCCCACTCTGTCAATGTAACACTCCCAGTGAAGAGCAGGCTGATCCCACTCTGTCAATGTAACACACCCAGAGAAGAGCAGACTGACCTAACTCTGTCAATGCAAGACACCCAGGGAAGAGCAGTCTCATCCCACTGTGTCAATCTAACACACCCAGGGAAGAGCAGACTGACCCCACTCTGTCAATGTAACACACCCAGGGAAGAGCAGACTGCCCCCACTCTGTCACTGTAACACAACGAGGGAAGAGCAGACTGACCCCAGCCTGTCAATGTAACACACCAAGGGAAGAGCAGACTGACCCCACCTTTTCAATGTAACACACTCAGGGAAGACCAGACTGAACCAACTATGTCAATGTAACACACCCAGGGAAGAGCAGACTGACCCTACTCTGTCAATGTAAAACACACAGCGAAGAGCACATTGCCCTCCCTCTCAATGTAACCCACCCAGTGAAGAGCAGACTGAACCCACCCTGTCACTGTAACAAACCCAGGAAAGAGCAGACCGACCCCATCGTGTCAATGTAACACTCCCAGGGAAGAGTTGACTGACCCTACTCTGTCAATGTTACACACACAAGGAAGAGCAGAATGACCCCACTCTGTCAATGTAACCCACTCAGGGAATAGAAGACTTACCCAACTCGGTAATTGCAACACACCCAGGGAAGAGCAGCATGACCTCACTCTATCAATGTAACAGTCCCAGGGAACAACAGTCTGACCCCACTCTGTCAATGGAACACACCCTGGGAGAACAGACTGACCACACTCTTTAAATGTAACACACCCTGGGAAGTGCAGACTGACCCCACTCTGTCAATGTAACAAACCCAGGGAAGAGCCGATTGATCGCACACTGTCAATGCAACACACCCAGTGAAGACCAGACTGACCCCAATCTGTGAATATAACACACCCAGGGAAGAGCAGTCGGACCCCACTCTGTCAATGCAAGACACCCAGGGAAGAGCAGACTGACCCCATCTGTCAATGTCACACACGCAGGGAAGAGCAGACTAACCACACTCTGTCAATGTAACACACCCTGGGAAGAGCTGACAGACGCCACTCTGACAATTTACACACCAAGGCAAGAGCAGACTCTCCTCACTCTAAACTTAATCCACCCAATGACGAGAAGACTGACCCCACCCTGTCACTGTAACACACCGAAGGAAGAGCAGACTGACCCCACTCTGTCAAAGTAACCCACCCAGACAAGAGCAGGCTGATCCCACTCTGTCAATGTAACACACCCAGAGAAGAGCAGACTGACCCCACTGAGTCAATCTAACACACCCAGGGAAGAGCACACTGACCCCACTCTGTCAATGTAACCCACGCATGAAAGAGCAGACTGACCCGACCCTGTTAACGTAACACACTCAGGGAAGAGCAGACTGACCCCACTCTGTCAATGTAACACACCCAGGAAAGAGCAGACTGCCCTCACTCTCAATGTAACCCACCCAGTGAAGAGCATACTGACACCACCCTGTCACTGTAACACAGCCAGGGAAGAGCAGACTGACCCCACCCGGTCAATGTAACACACACCCAGGGAAGAGCAGACTGACCCCACTCTTCAATGTTGCACACACCAGGAAGAGCAGACTGACCCCACTCTGACAAAGTAACCCACTCAGGGAAGAGAAGACTGACCCCACTCTGTCAATGTAACACACCCAGGGAAGAGCAGACTGACCTCACTCTGTCAATGTCACACACCCAGAGAACAGCAGACTGACACCACTCTGTCAATGTAACACACCCGGGGAAGATCAGACTGACCCCACTCTGTCAATGTATCAGAACCAGGGAAGAGTAGACTGACCCCACTCTGTCAATGAGCACACCCAGGGAAGAGCAGACCGACCCCACTCTGTCAATGTAACCCACTCAGGGAAGTGCAGACTGACCCCACGCTGTCAATGTAACCCACCGAGACAAGAGCAGACTGATCCCACTCTGTCAATGTAACACACCCAGGGATGTGCAGACTGACCTCAATCTGTCAATGTAACACATCCAGGGAAGAGCAGACTGATCCCACTCTGTCAATGTAACAGACCCAGCGAAGAGCAGACTGACCCCACTGTGTCAATCTAACACACCCAGGGAAGAGCAGACTGACCCCATTCTGTCAATGTAACACACCCAGGGAAGAGCAGACTTGCCCCACTCTGTCAATGTAACACAACGAGGGAAGAGCAGACTGACCCCAGCCTGTCAATGTAACACACCAAGGGAAGAGCAGACTTTCCCACCCTTTCAATGTAACACACTCAGGGAAGACCAGACTGACTCCACTCTGTCAATGTAACACACCCAGCGAAGAGCACATTGCCCTCACTCTCAATGTAACCCACCCAGTGAAGAGCAGACTGACCCCACCCTGTCACTGTAACAAAACCAGGGAAGAGCAGACCGCCCCCACCCTGTCAATGTAACAAACCCAGGGAAGAGTTGACTGACCCTACTCTGTCAATGTTACAGTCACAAGGAAGAGCAGACTGACCCCACTCTGTCAATGTAACAGACCCAGGGAAGAGCAGACATACCCCACTGTGTCAATCTAACACACCCAGGGAAGAGCAGACTGACCCCACTCTGTCAATCTAAAACACCCAGCGAAGAGCAGACTGCCCCCACTCTGTCACTGTAACACAACGAGGGAAGAGCAGACTAACCCCAGCCTGTCAATGTAACACACCCAGGGAAGAGCAGGCTGACCCCACTCTGTCAATGTAACACACGCAGGGAAGAGCACATTGAACCCAATCTGTCAGTGTAACACACCTGGGAAGAGCAGACTGACCTCACTCTGTCAATGTAGCACACCCAGACAAGAGCAGACTGACCCCACTCTGTCAATGTAATGCACCCAGAGAAGAGCAGACTCACCCCACTCTGTCAATGCAAGAAACCCAGTGAAGAGCAGACTGTCCCCACTCTGTCAATGTAACACACCCACGGAAGAGCAGAATGACCCCACTCTGTCAATGTAACTCACCAAGGGAAGAACAGACTAACCAAAATCTGGCAGTGTAACACACCTGGGAAGAGCAGACTGACCTCACTCTGTCAATGTAACACACCCAGAGAAGAGCAGACTGACGCCACTCTGTCAATGTAACACACGCAGGGAAGAGCAGACTGACCTCACTCTGTCAATGTAACACACCCAGAGAAGAGCAGAATGACCTCACTCTCATTATAACACACCCAGTCAAGAGCAGACTGACCGCACCTTGTCACTTTAACACACCCAGGAAAGAGCAGACTGACCCCACCCTGTCAAAAAACACACTCAGGGAAGAGCAGACTGACCCCACTCTGTCAATGCAAGACACCCAGGGAAGAGCAGACTGACCCCACTCCGTCAATATAACACACCCAGGGAAGAGCAGAATGACCCCAATCTGTCAGTGTAACACACCTGGCAAGAGCAGACTGACCTCACTCTGTCAATGTAACACACCCAGAGAAGAGTAGACTGACGCCACTCTGTCAATGTAACACACCCAGAGAAGAGCAGACTGACTACACTCTGTCAATGCAAGACACCCAGGGAAGAGCAGGCTGATCCCAGTCTGTCAATGTAACACACCAAGGGAAGAGCAGAATGACCCCACCCTGTCAATGTAACTCACCCAGGGAAGAACAGACTGATCGCTGTCAGTCAATGTAACCCACGCAGGGAAGAGCAGACTGACCCGACCCTGTCAATGTAACACACTCAGGGAAGAGCAGACTGACCCCACTCTGTCAATGTAACACACCCAGGGAAGAGCAGATTGACCCTACTCTGTCAATGTAACACACCCAGGAAAGAGCAGACTGCCCTCACTCTCAATGTAACCCACCCAGTGAAGAGCAGACTGACCCCACCCTGTCACTGTAACACAGCCAGGGAAGAGCAGACTGACCCCAACCGGTCAATGTAACACACGCCCAGGGAAGAGCAGACTGACCCTACTCTTCAATGTTACACACCCAAGGAAGAGCAGACTGACCCCACTCTGTCCAGTAACCCACTCAGGGAAGAGAAGACTGACCCCACTCTGTCAATGTAACACACCCAGGGAAGAGCAGACCGACCCCACTCTGTCAATGTAACCCACTCAGGGAAGAGCAGACTGACCCCAAGCTGTCAATGTAACCCACCGAGACAAGAGCAGACTGATCCCACTCTGTCAATGTAACGCACCGAGGGATGTGCAGACTGACCTCAATCTGTCAATGTAACACATCCAGGGAAGAGCAGACTGATCCCACTCTCTCAATGTAACAGACCCAGGGAAGAGCAGACTGACCCCACTGTGTCAATCTAACACACCCAGGGAAGAGCAGACTGAGCCCACACTGTCAATGTAACACACCCAGGGAAGAGCAGACTGCCCCCACTCTGTCACTGTAACGCACCGAGGGATGTGCAGACTGACCTCAATCTGTCAATGTAACACATCCAGGGAAGAGCAGACTGATCCCACTCTGTCAATGTAACAGACCCAGGGAAGAGCAGACTGACCCCACTGTGTCAATCTAACACACCCAGGGAAGAGCAGACTGAGCCCACACTGTCAATGTAACACACCCAGGGAAGAGCAGACTGCCCCCACTCTGTCACTGTAACACAACGAGGGAAGAGCAGACTGACCCCAGCCTGTCAATGTAACACACCAAGGGAAGAGCAGACGGAACCCACCCTTTCAATGTAACACACTCAGGGAAGACCAGACAGAACCCACTCTGTCAATGTAAAACACCCAGCGAAGAGCATATTGCCCTCACTCTCAATGTAACCCACCCAGTGAAGAGCAGACTGACCCCACCCTGTCACTGTAACAAACCTAGGGAAGAGCAGACCGACCCCATCCTGTCAATGTAACACACCCAGGGAAGAGTTGACTGACCCTACTCTGTCAATGTTACACACACAAGGAAGAGCAGACTGACGCCACTCTGTCAATGTAACGCACGCAGGGAAGAGCAGACTGACCTCACTCTGTCAATGTAACACACCCAGAGAAGAGCAGAATGACCTCACTCTCATTGCAACACACCCAGTCAAGAGCAGACTGACCGCACCTTGTCACTTTAACACACCCAGGGAAGAGCAGACTGACCCCACCCTGTCAAAAAACACACTCAGGGAAGAGCAGACTGACCCCACTCTGTCAATGCAAGACACCAAGGGAAGAGCAGACTGACCCCACTCCGTCAATGTAACACTCCCAGGGAAGAGCAGAATGACCACACTCTCTCAATGAAACTCACCCAGGGAAGAGCAGACTGACCCCACTGTGTCAATCTAACATACCCAGGGAAGAGCAGACTGTCCCCACTCCGTCAATGTAACACACCCAGGGAAGAGCAGAATGACCACACTCTGTCAATGTTACTCACCCAGGGAAGAACAGACTGACCCCAATCTGTCAGTGTAACACACCTGGCAAGAGCAGACTGACCTCACTCTGTCAATGTAACACACCCAGAGAAGAGTAGACTGACGCCACTCTGTCAATATAACGCACGCAAGGAAGAGCAGACTGACCTCACTCTGTCAATGTAACACACCCAGAGAAGAGCAGACTGACTACACTCTGTCAATGCAAGACACCCAGGGAAGAGCAGGCTGATCCCAGTCTGTCAATGTAACACACCAAGGGAAGAGCAGAATGACCCCACACTGTCAATGTAACTCACCCAGGGAAGAACAGACTGACCGCTGTCTGTCAATGTAACCCACGCAGGGAAGAGCACACTGACCCGACCCTGTCAATGTAACACACTCAGGGAAGAGCAGACTGACCCCACTCTGTCAATGTAACACACCCAGGGAAGAGCATATTGACCCTTCTCTGTCAATGTAACACACCCAGGAAAGAGCAGACTGCCCTCACTCTCAATGTAACCCACCCAGTGAAGAGCAGACTGACCCCACCCTGTCACTGTAACACAGCCAGGGAAGAGCAGACTGACCCCAACCGGTCAATGTAACACACACCCAGGGAAGAACAGACTGACCCTACTCTTCAATGTTACACACCCAAGGAAGAGCAGACTGACCCCACTCTGTCCAGTAACCCACTCTGGGAAGAGAAGACTGACCCCACTCTGTCAATGTAACACACCCAGGGAAGAGCAGACCGACCCCACTCTGTCAATGTAACCCACTCAGGGAAGAGCAGACTGACCCCAAGCTGTCAATGTAACCCACCGAGACAAGAGCAGACTGATCGCACTCTGTCAATGTAACGCACCCAGGGATGTGCAGACTGACCTCAATCAGTCAATGTAACACATCCAGGGAAGAGCAGTGTGCTACAAGTGTGGAGGACTGTTGTTGTTTGCAACGGGGCAATGACAGGGTGCAGAGCTGGGCTGACAAGTGGCAGATGGAAGTCAATCTGGAAAAGTGTGAAGTCATTCATTTTGAAAGATTGAATTTGAATACAGAATGCAATGTTAAAGGCAGGATCTTTGGCATTGTGGAGGAACAGAAGGATCTTGGGTAACAGGTCCAGAGATCCCTCAAAGTTTGCCACCCAAGATGATAGGCTTGTTAAGAAGGAATATATTGTGTTGGATTTCATTAGCTGGGGGATCGAGTTTTAAAGCTGCGAGGTTATGCTGTAGCTCTATAGAGCCCTGTCTGGACCCCACTGGTAATATTGTGTTCAGTTCTGGTCTCTTCATTACAGGATGGATGTGGAAGCTTTAGAGAGGGTAAAGAGGAGATTTACCAGGATGCTGCCTGTACTGGAGGGCATGTCTTATGAAGAAAGGTTGAGGGAGCTAAGGCTTTTCTCATTGGAGTGAAGACGTGTGAGGATGACTTGGCAGAAGTGAACCAGATGATGAGAGGCACAGAAAGAGTGAATAGTGAGAGACATTTTTTTTACCCTGACATAAATAGCTATTACAAGGGGGTGTAATTTTAAGGTGATTAGCGAGTATTTAAGGGGAGATTTCAGAGGTAGGTTCGTTACATACAGAGTGGTGGGCGAGTGGAATGCACTGCCAGAGGTGGCAGTAAAGTTAGACGCATTAGGGACATTAAATATATTTCTGGATAGGCACATGGATAATAAAATGAAGGGTGTGTAGGTTAGTTTGATCTTACGTTTGGATAAAATATTGGCATGGCATCATGACCGAAGGGTCTGGTGCTGCACTGTCCTGTGTTCTTTGCTCCATATGGTAAAGTGGGTAATGAGCTCAGATCAATGTAAAAGGATATGGCATTCAGGAGGAGTGAGGGAACTGGTTACAAAACTGGGCTTGATGGTAGGAGACAGAGGGTGATGAGAGACATATTGTTTTTCTGACTGGATGCATGTGACCAGCGATGCAGTGGGTGCCCTGTTGTTTGTCATTTGGACTAATGGTTTGGATGGGAATATTGGTATCCTGGAAAGTAAGATTTTGTTTTTGAGTTATACTGAAATTGGTGGTAAAGTGGACAGTGAAGAAGGTTATCTGTGATTCTACAGGATGAACAGTACTGCTGGGATAGTGGGCTGAAGAATAGCAGATGGAGTTTAATTAGATAAATGTGAAGTGTGCCATTTTGGTAAAACAAGTCAGGGTGGGACTTGTACAGTTAATGCTTGGGCCCTGGGTGGTGTGGTCAATCAGAGACCCAGGGATGTAGGTACACAGTTCTTTGAAAGTAGTGTCACAGGTAGACAGGCTGGTGAAGCAGGCGTTTGGGATGGTTACCCTCATTGGTTAGAGCATTGAGAGTCGGAGTTGGGATGTCATGTTGAATCTGTACAAAACATCGGTGAGGCCTCCATAAAACCATTGTTGATCAGTAGGAAGAACTCACCTGGTTCACTTACCTGCTTTAGGGAAGGCCACCTGACATTCTAACCTGGTCTGGCCTACATGTGACTCCAGAACAACAGCAATATGGCTGACTCTGAACTGCCCTCTGGGTAATTACCAGTGGGGGCAAAAAATGTAGTCCAGGCAGTGACACGCACATCCCATGAATAAATAACTAAAAATACACATGGCGCTCCCTACCTCTGCAAACCCCTCCAGCTGCAGCAATCCGTACTGACTTTGTAACAACGTTCAGGCCCTGACCACTCTCTGTAACACTCTCACCACCTCCATCCCCTTCATCTCTCCCTATTCCTTTTGTGACAATAAACCCTGACAATGGTACCCCTTCCATCTGACCTCCTCCTGCTAGCATACACTTTGTCATTCCTTTAAAACGTACTCCTAAACACTCCCTTACTGCAGAATTTTAAGTAATATTTGGTGATCTTCTCAGCCTGATAATCTAATATGATCCATTCTGTCCTGAGTGAGGGACCAGTGGGAATTTCTTGCTGAGGTTTTGTCTGTTTCAATGGAATGTCCTTTTGTTGAGTATTTTACACTGTTCCTTCAAATATTTTCCACTGTTCATTTACAGACACATATTTCAGTTTGTTTAGCCTGTTTACCTTGGTCACTTGTCTGCTCAAACTCAAGTAATTGGCTATTTTCATTTCTAGTTGTAACTTGTCCTTTCTGCGAGTCTCTTTACAACATTATAATGCTTAAAACTGCACTTACCACAATTTCCTATAGGATCTCTTAAGGTGATATGACTCATTCACTAAGTTTCATCACACAACGGTCAATCTGAGATAGTTACGTTCCTAGCCAGTTGCCCAATGAGTTATTTAAAGCAACACTGAAAAAATATTCTTGGAACTCCTCTTCCAATATCACAGTTGTCCATCTGACTGTCCCAGGTTATGCGAAAATTGAAGTTTCCCAAAATTATCACAATGCCTTAGTTAAAAATTTCATTGAGTTCCTGTTCAATGCAGTGATGAGGAATGAAATACTGTTCGGTGGCGAAAAACTGTTCTGCTGCTTGAGTCCTTGACAAGTAGTAGCCAGAATTTACATTCAGACTGACTCTACTTCATGATCTGCAGCCAAATGCTTTCTCTGTAATGCCTTTGTTATCCATTATTGTTAGCGTTACTGATTTTGCCTGAGTTTCCACAAGATTGTGAACCATTGAATATTTATGTTTCACCTTTTGTTCGCCCTGTAACCACGTCTCCCTGGTGACTAAATCTCTTCTTATCACTGCATCACAAATCCATCTACCTTATTGATGAGAATTCGTCCATTGCAAAAACAAAGTCATATTTTACTCTTTCCCACAATTTCCTGTCACAAACCGATTCACTGATGTACAGTTTTAGTTAAACTTTGTCCCATCCTGTTCCTTTCTGCTTGTCTTCAGCCACATTCCCATGCTGTTCCGATGCTTCACCTTTTCTTTTTGGATTTGGAAAGCTCCTTTCACCTGAACCCTGTCCCTTAATCCTCTCTGTCAGCTTAAAGCCCTGTCCATAAACCTACCGACATGATTGGCCAGGATACTGCTCCCAGTACAGTTCCAGTGGGACCGTCCTAATGGACTATTTATTAAATCAGTTATGGGATGTGGGTGTCTCTGGCTAACCAGCCTTTCTTGCCCAGCCCGAGCTGCCCTTGAGCTGAGTAACTTGCTCGGCCATTTCAAAGTGTAATTGAGAGGCAAACACTTTGCTGTGGATATGTCGTGCCGACCACGTGAGGATTGGCAGATGTCCTTATCTAAAGAACAAGTGTTTGGGTTTTTTGTACATCAGCAATGGTTTCATACTTACTTATGGATTCTTACTTACTATTTTTGAAATTATTCATTTGAAATTCCACTATTTCTGTGGTGGGATTCAAATCTGTCTCCCCTGAACATTAGCTGTGGTTTGGGATACATGCTCTAGCAATAATACCACTAGGGCATCACTTCACCTGCTCACTGGTTGCTCATCCCTGAAACCAGTGCATCATGAAGCTAAACCCATGATTCTGTGATCCCAACACCTTCCAGCACTCTAGTGATATCACTCAGTATCTCTCCATGTGGTATCCCTCACTGTGTGGGTATAATTGCAGTCTCTGTCAGTGCTTCCCGCTCTTGCAGTTAGTCTAGATCCTGGGTCAACAGATTTCTACCTCCAGAAAGATACAGCAACACAGAGCAGGATGCATTTTCCAGATCTCTGTGGGACTTAGTACCATTCTTCTTGTGTAACCCTCACTGCATCAGTCTAATGTCCCATTCTGTGTAATGTCCCATTCTGTCTATTTCCCTGTCTCCTGTAGGTACTCGGGAAGTTCCTGGCTCAATAGACTTCCCAACTGCTTGTCTGTCACCACATTGAAGATGTTTGGTCAGCCAAAGAGACAAAGGGAAGAGAGATCTGGAGCCTTCAATAAATCCTGCAGTGAGGTGAGATCACTCACAGTGCACAGAGCAGGGAGCAATGAGTGGGCTCCAAACACCGGCAAACAAGACATGACACAGATGCAGTGCTGGAGGGGGAGCATTGTACAGACACACCCCAGGCTCAATCACCACATCTACTTTAACGTACGTTGTGAGACAGCATCGGGAGTTCAGAGAAATCATTCCAGGCCTCTGCTGTCTTAGTGAGCATCAGTACAAAATAGGTTAAAGCAGGCCTCCCACAAGACGTTTGGAATGCTGCATGGGATCTTTCTCTTCTGTGTTCTCCCTCCAACACTGCACTAAGACTCAGTACCTGTAACACTGTGTCTACGGCATGGCTTGTGCACCAGTGTCTTCAATAATTTGTAACTCCTAGAACAGTTCCTGTCCCTGTAACCACCTCCATTCCCTGTACTCCCTCCACATATTTGAAAGGTACTGCATTCTGGATTACCATCCCTATTGCTGTAAATTGCTTCAGTGTCTATAACATGCTTTATTTCGGTAATCTAATCCTCTTTAACTGGATACAGAGTCATACAGCACGGAAACAGAACCTGTGGTCCAACTCCTCAATGCTGCCCAGCTTTCCGATACCGAACGAGTCTCACTTGCCTGCATTTGGCTCTTTTCTATTCTATTTTGGGTGGCACGGTGGCACAGTGGTTAGCACTGCTGCCTCACAGCGCCAGAGACCCGGGTTCAATTCCCGCCTCAGGCGACTGACTGTGTGGAGTTTGCACGTTCTCCCCGTGTCTGCGTGGGTTTCCTCCGGGTACTCCGGTTTCCTCCCACAGTCACAAAGATGTGCAGGACAGGTGAATTGGCCATGCTAAATTGCCCGTAGTGTTAGGTAAGGGGTAGATCTAGATGTAGATATAGGGGTATGGGTGGGTTACGCTTCGGCGGGGCAGTGTGGACTTGTTGGGCCGAAGGGCCTGTTTCCACACTGTAAGTAATCTAATCTAATCTAATCTAAAAAAACCTTCTCCTCTCCATGTACCTCTCCATGTTCCTGCCCAAATGTCTTTTCCATGTTGTTATTATTCTTGTTTCTCCCATGTGCCTCTGGCAGTCCATTCCGTCTATGCACCATCCTGTGTGGATAATGTTGCCCCTCAGCTCCCTCTTTAAATCTTTGCTCTCTCACCTCCCGTTTATAGCGTCTAGTTTTAGACTCACTTCCCCTTGGCTATTCACCATTCTTAGGAACTGTATGGTTTTGTAAAACTTTATAAAGTCACTCTGTAGCCTCCTCTGCCCAAGAGAACTATTTAGGACAATGTTACAAATATCTCCAACGTATCTAACAAAGTGCTGGACAATGACGGCAAGTGTCCTAAATGCCACTTTCGCCACCCTGTCCATCTGTAACTGTACCCCTTGGTCTCTCACTGTTCGACAACACCGACCAGAGCTCTCCCATTAACTGTGTCATTCATTCCTCGTTTGTCTTAACAAAATCCAAAACCTGAATTAAACTCCATCTTTCATTCCCTGGTCCACTGGCCCAGTTGGTCAGTGTATTCACTGTATACGATAACTGTACTCACTGCCCACTACACCATTAATTTGATCATCTACAAACTTACTAACAATGACTCCTATATTCTCAACCAAATTGTTTGTGTCGGTGATGTATATCAGTGGACCCAGCCCTGAACCTTCTGGCACACCGCTGGTCACAGGACTCCAGTCTGAACAACAACCCTTTCCCACCGCCCTCTGTCTCCTATTATCAAGCCAATTTTGTATCCAATTGGCTAGTTCCCCCTGATCCCATGTCAACTAATCTTACGAAACAGTATATCTTGATAAATCCTGTCAAAGACCCTGCTGACTTTAGTGTAGACAATGTATGGTCACCACTTCAACAAAAGTATCAAGTTAATGAGACCTGACTTTGTATGCACAAAGCCGTGCTGACTATCTTTAATCAATCCTTGCCTTTTCCAAATGAATGTGACTCCTGTCTGGCAGAGTCACTTCTACAACTTACCCACCATTAGGCTAATTGGTCTTTAGTTCCCTGGTTTTCTATTGCAGCCTTTCTTAAATAATAGAATTAACCCACATTCTTGTCATAGAGTCATAAAGAATGGAAACTGACCCTTCACTTGATACCCATCATAATCTCAAACTAAACTCATCCCAGCTGCCTGTTGCTGGCCCAAATCCCTCCAAAACATTCATGTTCATATACTCATGCAAATGTCTTTTAAACGTTGTAATTGTACCCACATGCACCCCTTCCTCAGGAAGTTTATTCCACACTCAAACCACCCTGTGTGTAACAATTTTCCGCCATGTCTTTTTTTTTAAATCTCTCTCTTCTAACTTTAAAAATGTGGTCTCTCCTCTTGAGAATCCCCCACCCTGAGGAAAAGGCACCGACCATTAAATTGGTCTATATATCTCATTTTTTTCATAAAAAGTGCTCAGCCAATCAGCCATTTTTCAATCTCAAGCCTTCCATACCCAGCAACATCCTGGTTAATCTCGTCTGAACCCGTGCAGCTTAATAATATCCTCCCTATAACTGGGCGGTCACAACTGGATGGAGTACTGCAGAAGAGACCTCACCAGTGTCCATACAATCTCAACATGTTGTCCCAAATCCTACACTCAATGGACTGAGCAATAGTCAAACATGCCAACACTGTCTTATCCATCCTGTGATACAAACTTCAAGAAATATGTAACTGAACCTGGAGGTCTCTCTGCATTAAAACACTAACTGAGGCCCGAACATTAATTGTATAAGTTCTACCCTTGTTTGTTGTACGAAATGTATTCGTTGCATTTATTCAGATTGAATACCATCTACGGTTTTTCAGCCCATTCACCCATATTATCAAGGTCCATTTGTAATCTGAGTAAACCTCCTTCACTGTCCACTATGCCACCCTCCAGCCTTCCAGCACCTCACACGTAGATGTCAATGGTATAAATACCTTTGCTAGGGGCTCCACCATTTCTTCCCTAGCATCCCACAATGTCCTGTGATACACTTAATGAGGTCCTAGGGCTTTCCATTCCTCTGTGTTTTAAAACCTCCAGCACTACCTCTTCCATAAATGCACTCTTTTCAAGTCACAGAGATGGATACCATGGAAACAGAGCCTTCGGTCCAACGTATTTATGCTGACCAGTAGATCTAACACATCCCTCCCATTTATCAGCATTTGGCACATGTACCTCAAAACCCATGTTATTCATGTTCCCATCCAGATACCTTATAAATGTTGTCATAATATCAGTCTCTGTTACTTTCTCTCTCAGCTCATTCCATACACGCATCACCATATGCATGAAAAAGCTGTCACTTCAGTGCCGTTTAAACCTGTCCCCTCTAACCTTAAATCTATGCTCTCTAGTTTTGGACTCCCCAACCCCTGGGAAAAGACCTTGAATGTTTACCCAATCCATGTCCGTCATGTTTATATAAACCTCTGTCAGGTCACCCCTCAGTCTCCGATGCTCCACTGAAAATAACCCCATCTTATTCAGCAGCAACCCGGGCAACGTCTTGTAAATCTTTTATGAGCTCTTTTTAGTTTCACAACATCATTCCTATAGGAGGGAGACTGGAATTGCAGAGAACACCAATTGTGGTGTAACCTATTACTCTTGTTCCCTGAGTTCCCCAGTCTTTGTCCACAGTAAGTTCTGGAGTGAAAAATGTGTTTAGGGTCTTGGGAAATATCCTGCAGTTCCACACATGAATTGCCTCATTGATATTTAAGGGCCCCAATTTTGGCCTGAGATACTCGTTTACTTTTAATATTTTATACAATCACTTTTGGATTCTCCTTATTCTTCTCTGCCGAGGCATTTTCATGTATCTTTTCTGCATTACTGATTTCTACCCAAAGTGTATTCCTACAGTCCCTATGATTCTCAAGGATCCCCTTGATCCAGCTGGCTATACCTGACATTCGCCCCCTTTTCCATGACCAGACCCTCAATAGACAGCCAGCATTTCCAAATGCTGTCAGCATTGACCTACACAAAAAACAGGAACATGTTGGCGCTGAATGCTCAAATTATCTCACTTTTAAAATATTCTCACTTGCCAATCTTCCCTTTCCCTGCAAATACACTCCCCAGTCACCTTTTGAAAGTTCCTAGCTAATGCTATCAAGATTGGGCTGGCTCCGTTTTAAAAACTGAACTTGTGGACCAGGCCTGTCCTTTTCCAGAGCTATTTGTAAACTAGAAGAACTGTGGTCACTTTAGCAAAATGCCTTCCCACTAACACCTCAGTCCCTTTCCTGATCTTGTTTCCCAAGGAGTTGGTCAGGTTTTGTCCCTTTCTCTTTTTAGGCTGTTTACATATTGATTGGGAGTTTTCTGGAACGCAATTACCAAATTCCTCCCTTCCAAACGCTGAACACTGGCAGTCCCAGTCTAAGTTTGGAAAGTTTAAAAAAATCCCTAAAATTACAGACCTATTATTCTGATTGATATTTGAGATCTCCCGACATACTTGTTCCTCAATCTGCCACTGGTTATTCGGGGTTAGTAGGACAATTGTATCAAAGTGATGACACGTTCTTATTTCTGAGTTCCACATAGCTTCATTGGGCGATCCCACAGGAATATCCTCTCTAAGTACTGCTTTGATGATTCATGCAATCAAAACCCACCACCACGCGTCCTCTCTTGCCTCCCCTTCGATGCTTCCTGTAGCATCTCTACCTTGAAACAATGAGCTGCCAGTCCTGCCCCTCCCTCAGCTGTGTTTCTGTAATAACTATAATATCCCAGTCCCATGTTCCAATCCATGGCCTGAGTTCATCTTCCTTAGCTGTCAGGCCCCTTGCAATGAAATAAATGCAGTTTAATCATCAGTTTCCCCCCATTCCCTGTTATGTTCTTGCCTGCCTTGTCTTTTGAAATCACTCTCTTTAACGTGTGCACCAGCCTCAATCTTCGTTGTGACCTTACAACTGTTTAAGGTCCAATACCCTGCCAGACTAGTTTATATCCTCTCAAGCAGCTCTAGTAATTTACCCCATCAAGATATGGGTCTCGCTCCCGCTACCAGTTCAGGTGTCTTCCCCACCCTGTCTACCTGTGCTGACCCATTCAGAGATCAATGGACTTATCCACCAAGGTCCCTGTGTTCCTCAGTACGCCGCAAGGACTGACCATTCATTGTGTCTGTCCGTTGCTTATCATACCTCCCACAAGTTATTACCTCACATTGATCAGAAATAAGTTCTGCTCAGCTTATCATCTGATTGACATCGGACTGCAGCCTGAGACCATCCCCCTCACTGTGGACAACACCCTCACCTTTCATGGCATCTGCAAACCGACTAATGACACCTTCCGCTTTCACATCCAAGTCATTAATGTACATCATAAACAACAGTGGTTCCTGCACAGATCCCTGTGGTACACCCGCTGGTACATCCGCTAATTTTACATCCAATTTGCCAACCTGCCTTGGATCCCAATGGCTCTTTACCTTTGGATCAGCCTTCCATGACGGACCTTGTCAAAGGCCTTATTCAAGTCCATGTAACCCACATCATCTACACTGCCCTCATCAATATTCTTAGACACCACTTCAAAATCTGAATTCCTCAGACAATATCTTCCTCTACTCAATCCGTGATCACTGCCTTTTCAAATGTTGATTCATCCTCAGAATTGTTTCCAATAATGTCCCTCCCCCTGCTGTCAGACTCCCTGTTCTGTAATTACCTGGCCTACCCCTGTTGCCCTTCCTGAATAAAGGTGAAAATGCATTGCTGGAAAAGCGCAGCAGGTCAGGCAGCATCAAAGGAGCAGGAGAATCGACATTTCGGGCATCAGCCCTTCTTCCAGCATCTGCTGTCCTCACTTTCTCCTCCTTCCTAAATAAAGGAACCACATTAGCGATCCTCCAGTCATTCGGCACTTCACGTGTGGCCAGCAAAGTATTAAATATATCCACTAGGGCCCCAGCAACCTCCTCCCTTACCTCCCATAGCAGCCTGGGAACATTTCATTGGGCACTGGGAATTATCTCCAACATTACGCCAAATAAAACATTTAATATCTCCTCGTTATTGATCATACCATGTTATAGAATCTCACCAACCGAAATGAAGTCCGCAGCTACAATGTCTTTCTCCTGTGTGAATACAGATGGGAAGTATTCATTGAAGACCTCAACTACTTCATCTGGCTCCATGCACAGATTGTCACTTTGGTTTCTAACAGGCCCCACTCTTTAGCTGGGAATCCTCTTCCTCTAACTACACTCATAAAATACCTTGTGACCTTTCCTTAACAGTATTTTAATGAGGATATTTCATGGCCATTCTTTGCTACTCATTTTTAAGGACCCCTTTGCACTCTTGATACTTCTGAAGAGCTTCGCCTGTTTCCATCGTACTGTACCTCATTTATCCAGCTGACAGTATCGCTTGACCAGTATTCGCTCTTCAGGGACCACACCGGCCCTGAATTCTCACTGTATCACTTTAACATTTTTCCTCTTTCCGAATGTGAACGTAACTGCAAATAGTTCCTCCGTGTCTGTGTTTGCCAGACCCTGTCTCCTGATAGTGAGAATGCCCAGTGACAGTCAGATTAGAACAATTAGGGGGCTTCCCCAAAATTGGCCTCTTCACTTCTGCATTATTCCTTTTCCAAAATGACATTGAAACCTAGTGTTATGACCACCATCGCCAAAACATTACAAAAATCCTAATGTTTGCCATCTTGTCCAGCACCTACAGCCGACTCTGTCTGTAACATCCAGCCCTTACTGACCTCCCCATCTGTGTACCTTCCTCCAGCACATGATGTCACTGTAACCTTCTCCAGTCCCCACAGCACTCCTCCATCCTGTCTTACAGCACCCCATTACCTCTAACCTTCCACCATCCATTTCACCTCCCTGTCTGTACAGAGTCCTTCAGTTCTGTAGCGTTTCCTGCCAACCCTCCCTTTGTGTAACGTTCTGAAGCCACTTGAACTGTCCCAATATCTGTAACCTTGCCCTCTCTTTCCATACCTCTCTGTCTCTGTAACAAACTCCCTTCCTTACCTTTGACCACCTCCAGTCAGTACTAGCCTTTCTAGCTCTCGAACATCCTGCAGCCACTAAAACCATTCATGTGTCTGAAACCTCCTCTCAATTGTTGTAAAAACTTTCATTCACACAACTGCCTCTGTCTATAACCTCAGCCAGTCCATAGAATCCTTGCTAACTCTGGAACCTCACCCAGTGTGCACAACTCTGAGCAGTACTAACTTCATTCAGTCTCCCCAACCGTCCCTACCTCTTATTGCCTGGAGATTCCACAGCCCTCCCTATTGCGCTAACCTCCTCCAGTCCCTCTCATGGACACCATCTGTGAAACCTTGTCCTATCCCTGACTATATATTCTTCCTTTTCCAATAAACCCTTGTGAACTTTCGAACCTGGTCTAATGTCTGCAGCGCTCTGTATAATCAGACACAGGGATGGCTCAGTGGTTAACAATGCAGCCTCACTGCGCCTGGGACCTGGCTTCGATTCCAGCCTTGGGCAACTGTCTGTGTGGACTTTGCATGTTCTCCCTCCGACTGTGTGGGTTTTCCCGGGCGCTCTGGTTTCATCCCACAATCCAAACGTTGCACGATCAGTGGATTAACTATCATTAAGTGTGGTTTAGGTGAGCTAACCATGAGAAATGCAGGGTTAAAGGGATAGGTAAAGGGGTGGGTCTGGGTCAGATGCTCTTCAGAGGTTTGGAATGGACTGGTTGGGTCGAATGGCCTGGTTCCAGACTGTGGAGATTCTATTCAGATTTTTGTCCAGTCCTGCCAACCATCCCGGTCTCTTGAACCTTGCGTCATTCCAGTATTCTCTTTAAAACTGTAATATCCTCCAGTCCCTAAGACACTCCTTTCCGATGTAACCTTCTTCAGTCCTTACAAAGATTGATATATAAACCTCTTCCTGTTTTTAGCACCCTCCCTACAACTACTGCCATTTGTTACACCACTCCCAATCACTGTTCCCTCCTGAAACTCCCATGAACATTCATATCTTTGAAACACATTGGACTGTCTCAACTTCCCTTTGACAGTTACGTGCTGAGACCTGCTCTATATCAGTGAAGTAATTAAGTCTTGGCAACACTCACTGTTATAATCTCCCTCCAGCCTTACAGCACCGAGGATCTGTAGAAGGTCTTTTCAACCCGACAGCCATCTCTGTGTCTGTAATCTCCTCCACTCCCCATAATACATTCTCTCTGAGCTCCTCTGTAGTCCACTAAACACTCCCTAACACTGTCTGTATCAGTGAAACCTTCACCAAAACACAACCTTCCCTATCTGTGTAAATCCCTACACCAGTCCCTATCCCTCTAGCTCCGTCTAACAAGATAACCCTCCATGTCTGTGTATTTACCTTCAGTCCTTACAACCCTCCCTATCTGTGTAACCTTCTCCATGCATATTTGCTTCACTCTCGTCAACTGTCCCTGTCAGTGTAATCTCTTCCAGACGCAAAAACTCTCCATCTCTTTAACTTTCTCAGGCCACACAACCCTCATATCTGTAACCTACTCTTGTTGGAGAACCCTCACTATGTGAACTGCTCCAACTCTTCCACTCTCCATAAGCTCCTGCAGCTCTTACATCCCTCCCTATCTACCAAATCTCTTCCAGTCACTAAACAACAACAGTCTGGGGAGACCCGACAACTATCCCTATCAGTGTAATCCTCTCAGGTCTCGGCAGCACTTCTGATCTGTAGAACTCACTTAAATGCCTGTGACTCTCCCAATCAAGTTTCTACAAAACTCACTATCTATTTAACACTTTCCTGTCACTATCATCCCCCGTCAATATTAGCTCCTCCACTGTCTCCACCATCTACCCACCTCCATAACCTTGTCCAGCTCTTATACCCCCATCTGTGTAAACACCACCCTCCTCTACAACCTCCTCCTGTTAGTGCTGTGCTCCCTTATCTGTGAAACTGTCTCCAACCAAACTTCCTGCACCAATCTCTGAAAAATATTCCAGATTCCACATCCTCCATGTCGAAACAACCTGCAGAACCTAAGCCTTCCTATATCTATAATCATCTTCAGTCATGACTACCCTGCATATCTCTGTTTGTTCGTCCAGTCGATACAAACATCTTTATCTCTGTAATCTGCTCAGCTCCCTAAAACACTCCCTGTCTGTGATCCAGCCCTGTCCTACAAACATCGTTATCCCTGTAAACGCCTCCATCCTTCCCAAATTTCCAAACTTCATGAACCACTGACATCCCTGTAGCCCTCCACATTTCTGTAACCTCCTGTGGGTCTATGGTCCTCCCACCCTCTGAAACCACCTCCGGTCCCCACGTCCCTCCCAGTCTGGGTCCTCTGCTCCATATCAGACCATTGATATCTCTGTAAACACCTCCACTACTGAAAACTCTTCCTATTTGTGTAACCTTGTTCAGATCCCATACTCTCCAGCTTCCTGAATCCTCTTCATGCATTGCAACCAAAATCACATCTTTCTGTAGTATCCACGAGTGCTTACGCCCTCCCCAACTCAGTAACCACTTGCAGCCCTAACAAACACCCAAACTGTGAAACGTCTTAATTCCCTACAGTACTCCCTCCCTCCCTCCCTCCTCAAATGCCTTCATCACCATGAAACCTCATAATTACTGAAACCTCCTTTTGAAACTGCAAACCTACTAATGTCTGCAAAATCCTCCTGTCCTGATATTCGTCCTTATTTCTGTAACCCCCGCCACCCTCCAGTGCCCCTCTGGGGAACATGGCAGAGGAGAGAAGATTTGTAAAGTCCGAGCAATGTTACGGAGGTAGAATCCTGGGAATTACAGATATAGTCTTATGTCTGGGAAGTGCAGATTATTGGAGAGGACGCTAAAGACAGGATATATGACTACTTGGAAAACCATAGTTAATTTAGAGACAGTCAGCATGGGTTTGTGAGGGGCAGGTCATGCCTCAGAAACCTTATTGAATCCTTTGAGGATATGACAGAATACGTTGATGGCTCATTCAGAAAATGAGGAGGCATGGGAAACAGGGAAATCTATCTGTCTGGATGCAGGATTGGATGGCCTAGAGAAGACAGAGTATGGCAGCAGATGGACAGTATTGAGCCTGGAGCTCAGTGACCAGTGGTGTTCTGTAACAATCAGCTCTGGGACCCTGTTCTTTGTGATTTTTATAAATGACGTGCATGTGGAAGTTTGAGAGTGGGTTAGTAAGTTTGTCAATGAAGGTTGGTGAAGTGGTGGGTAATGTGGAGGGCTGTTGTAGGTTGCAACGGGATATTGACAGGACGCAGAGCTGGGCTAGAAGTGGCACATGGAGTTCAATCTGGAAAAGTGTGAAGTGATTCATTCTGGAAGATTGCATTTGAATGCAGAATACAGGGTAAAAGGCAGAATACTTGGTAGTGTGGAAGAACAGAGAGATCATGGGGTCCATGTTCATAGATCCTTCAAAGTTGCCACGCACATTGATAGAGTTGTTAAAAAGGCATATGTTGTGTTGGCTTTCCTGAGCAAGTGGATTGATTTTAAGAACCATGAGGTTTAACTGCATCTTCATAGCAGCCTGGTGAGACCACACTTGGAATATTGTGTTCAGTTCTGGTTCCTTCTTTACAGGAAGGATGTGCAAGTTTTAGTGAGCATACACAGGAGATTTACCAGGATGCTGCCTGGAATGGAGGGCATTTCTTATGGAGAACGTTTGAGGGAGCTAAGGCTTTTCTCATTGGAGTGAAGAAAGGGGCGAGGCGACTTGGTAGTGCTGAACAAGATGATGAGACGCACAGAGAGAATGAACAATGAGAGATTTTTTTCTCCTATTGCTTAAATGGCTGTTACAAGGGGGTATAATTTTAAGGTCAATAGAGGATGGACAAAAGGATAGAGAATGGTATGTGGTTGGAATGCATAGACAACGGTGGTAGTAAAATTAGATACTTTTGGGACATTTAATAGTCTCTTTGGTAGGCACATGAATGATAGTAAAATGACTGGTATGTAGATTAGTTTGATCTTACAGTTGGTTGAAAGGTTGGCATGGCGTCATGGCCAAAGGGTCCTGTGCTGTACTGTTCTGTGTTCTATGTTCCGTGTGGTAAAGTGGGTAATAAGCTCAGATCAGTGTAAAAGGATATGGCATTCAGAAGGAGCTAGTGAACAGGATACAAAATTTGCTTGATGGTTGTAGACAGAGGGTGACGGGAGACATGTTGTTTTTCTGACTGGAGGCATGTGACCAGCGGTGTAGTGGGTCCACTGTTGTTGGTCATTTGGATAAATGGTTTGGATGGGACTATTGGTTTCCTGGTAAGTAAGCTTCTTGGGTGACACTGAAAATGGTGACAAAGTGGTTAGTGGAGAAGGTTATCTATGATACAACAGGATGAACAGTACTGCTGGGATAGTGGGCTGAAGAATAGCAGGTGGAGTTTAATTATATATCTGTGAGGTGTTCCATTTTGGTGAAACAAACCAGGGTGGGGCTTGTACAGTTAATGTTCGGGCCCTGGGTAGTGTTGTCAATCAGTGACGTAGGGACGCAAGTACACAGTTCTTTGGAAGTTGCGTCACAAGCAAACAGGCTGGCGTTTGGGATGCTTACCTTCATTGGGCAGAGCATTGAGAGTAGGAGTTGGGATGTCATGTTGTATCTGTACAAGACATTGGTGAGGTCACAATAAAAGCATTGCTGATCAGTAGGAAGTACTCATATGGTTAACTTACCTGCTTTCGGCAAGGACATCAAATATTGTAACCTGGTCTGGCCAACATTTGACTCCAAATCCACAGCAATATGGCTGGCTCTGAGGAGCCCTCTGGGTAATTAGCAGTGTGGTCAAAGAATGTTAGTCCAGGCAGTGACAACCACATCTCATGAATGAATTTATGCAAATACATATATCCCTCCCTACCTCTACACACCCCTCCAGCTGCAGCAATCCATACTGGCTTTGTAATACTGTTCAGGCCATGACCACTCTCTGTAACATTCTGACCACCTCCAGCATCTTCCCCTTCCATGCTCCTAACGTGTCATTCAACCCTGACAATGATTCACTTTCCCACTGACCCCCTCCTGCTAGCAAACCCTTTGCAATCCCTTTAACTCTTACTCCAAAAACCCTCTCTCACTTCTGGATTTTAAATACTTTTTGGTGATCTTCTCAACCTCATACTCGATTTTGTTCTGAGTGAGGGACAGGTGTGGGTTTCTCATTGAGGTTGTGTCTGTTTCAATGGAATGTCCTTTTCTTGAGTGTTTTACAAAGTTCATTCAAATGTTTTCCACTGTTCATTTACACACACGTTTCAGTCTTTTTAGCCTATTTACCTTGGTCAGTTCTCCTCTTAAACTCATGTAATTGGCTGTTTTTGTTTTTAATTGTAGTTTGTCCTTTCTGTGATTCACTTTAACATTTTATATTGCTTTAAACTGCACTTTATCACAATTTCCCGGAGGATCTCTCCAGGTGACATTTCTCATTCACTAAGTTTCATCACACAACGGTCAATCTGATATTGTGCAACTGGCTAGGGCTGTAACTATTTGTTATTCAAAGAAACACTGAAAACAATTGTCCAAACTCCCCTTCCAATATCACTGTTTTCAGCGTGATTGACCCAGATTATACGAATTTTGAAGTTTCACTGAATTGTAATTATGCCTTTATTAAAAATTCCAATGAGTTCCTGTTTAATGCAGCGATATGCAATGAAATGCTGTTTGCTGGCCGAAAACTGTTCTGCTGCTTGTGACCTTGGCAAGTAATAGCCTGAGTTTACATTCAGACTGACTTTACTTCATGATCTGCAGCCAAATGCTTTCTCTGTAATGCCTTTGGTATCCATTATTGATAGCGATGTCCATTTTTGCCTGAATTTCTGCAAGGTTGCAAATCATTGAATATTTATGCCCACCTTTTGTTCATCCTGTAACCACGTCACCCTGGTGTCTAACTCTCTTTTATCTCTGTCACAAATCCATCTATCTTATTTAGAGACTTTGTCCATTCCAAAAAAAAACATATTATATGTTTCCTACAATTTCCTGTCACAAATCTATTCCCTGATGTACAGTTTTAGTTAAACTCTGTCCCTTCCTGTTCCTTTCTGCTTATCTTCAGCCATATGACTGTGTTGTTCCGATGCTCACCTTTCTCTTTGGATTTGGAAAGCTCCTTTCACCTGAACCCTGTCCCTGCATCCGCTCTGTCAGTTTAAAGCCCTGTCCATAAGCTTATTAACATGATTGCCCAGGACACTGGTCCCAGCACGGTTCCAGTGGGACCATCCTAATGGATTATATTTTAAATCGGGTATGGGATGTGGGTGTCTCTGGCTGACCAGCCTTTCTTGCTCAGCCCTAGCTGCCCTTGAGTGGAGTAACTTGCTCGGCCATTTCAGAGGGCAATTGAGAGGCAAACACTTTGCTGTGAGTATGTCGTGCAGACCACATGAGGATGGGCAGATGTCCCCAAGTGTCTTTTTGATTAACCAACGTTATTTTGGACATCAGCAATAGTTTCGTACTTATTAATGGATTGTTAATTGCAATCTTAAAAAAGTATTGACTGCAAATTCCACCACTTCTGATGGTGGGATTCAAACCTGTTTCCAGTGAACATTGGGTGATGTTTTGGATACATGCTCTAGCAATAATACCACTCGGCCATTACTTCACGTGCTCAAAGGTTGCTCATTGCTGAGCACTGATACCAGTGCATCAGGAACCTAAACCTGTTCTTCCAACATAATTGTTTCATTATGAAATCTTCCTGCACTCTGCTAATATCACTCAGTCTCTCACTGAGAGGGTCTAATTGCTGCCTCTGTCAGTGTCTCTCGCTTTTGCAGCTACTCCAGATCCTGAGCTAACAGAATCCTCCAATCCAGAGAGCCGCAACAGCACAGGCCGGGGATGGAGACTGGGATTTTCCAGATCTCTCTGGGACTCGGTGCTATTCTCCCTGTGTAACCCTCACTGCATCAGTCTAATTTCCCATTCTGTCTATTTCTCTGCCTCCTGTCGGTACTCAGGAATTTCCTGACTCAATAGACTTCCCAACTACTGGATGTCTCGTCCATCACCACATTGAATATGGTTGGTCAGCCAGAGAGACAAAGGGCAGGGAGACCTGGAGTCTTCAATCAATCCTGCAGTGAGGTAAGATCACTCACAGTGAACAGAGAAGAGAGGAATGAGAGAGCTCCAAACATCGGCTAACAAAAGATGACATAGATACAGTGCTGGAGGGGGAATATAGTACAGGCACACCCCAGGCTCAATCACTGCCCCTACCGTCAATTCTGTTGTTCTGAGACTCACTACTCCGCAACATTGTATCTGTGGCAAGTCTTGTGGACCAGCGTCTTTAATAATTTTTAACTCCAATAACATTTCCTGTCCCTGTAACCTCCTCCTTTCCCAATAGTCCCTCCACATATTTGAAACGTACTGCATTCCAGAATAAAAACCCTATATCTGTAACTTTCACCAGTGTCTACAACATGCCAATAACTGGAGGTAGAGCCATGCTGCACAGAAACGGTTCTTTGGTCCAACTAGTCCACGCTGTCCAGAGTTCCTGAACGAGTCGCATTTCCCTGCATTTGATCCATATCCCTTCAAACCTTCTCCTCTCCATGTACCTGCCCAAATGTCTTTCCCAAGTTCTTATTGTGCTTTTCTCTACCACGTCCCCTGGAAGTTCATTCTCTACCTGCACCATCCTCTGTTTGGATTTTTTTCCTCCAAACCCTTTTAAGTTTTTTCTCTCCCATCTCATAATTATGCCCTCTAGAACACAGAACATAGAACATAGAACATAGCAATGTGGTACAGGCCCATCGGCCGTCAATGTTGCGCCAACCTGTGGAACCAATCTGAAGTCCATTATACTTCCCTAATCCATTCTCCACCACATGCCTATCCAACGACCGTTTAAATACCCTTAAGGTTGGTGAGTCTACTACTGTTGCAGGCAATGCATTCCATTCCGTGACTATTCTGAGTACCACTGGCATCTGTTCCATATCTATTAATTAATAATATTAATATCTAGCTCAATTTAAAGCTATCTCCCCTCGTGCTAGGCATCGCCTTCCGCCGGAAAAGGCTCTCACTGTCCAACCCATCTCACCCTCTGATTATCTTGTATGTCTCAATCAATTGGCCTCACATGTCTTCTCTCGAACAAAAACAGATTCAAGTCCCTCAGCCTTCCTCATAACTGGAGGTTATGAACTTCGTCCCTCCGTACCAGGTAACATCCTAGTAAATCTCCTTGGAACATTTTCCAAATCTTTCACATCCTTCATCTAATGCAGTGATCTGAACCAGAGGCAACTCTCCAGATGTGGCTGCACCAGAGTTCTGTACAACTGCAGCATTATCTCATGGTTCTGAAACTCCATCCCTGTACCAATAAAAGCTCACATGCTGAATGCCTTTTTAACAACCCTATCAAATTGGGTGGCAACTTTCAAGGATCTATGTACATGAACACAGGGATCTCTCTGCTCATCTGCACTACCAAGATCTGCTTTACCCACATCCACCTGTTTGGTCACCTCAAAGAAGTCAATAATATTTGTGAGGCATGACCGACCCTTCACAAAACTGTGCTTACTATCCGTCATCAACTTATTTCTCTCCAGATGGTTATAAATGCTAGCCTCTTTTACAAGCCTTCCCAACACTTTACCCTGAATGAAAGTAAGGCTCACAGGTCTATAATTACCAAGGTTGTCTCTATTCCCTTTTACGGACAAGGGGCCAACATTTGTTGTCCTCCAGCCTTCTGGCACTATTCCCGTAGACAATAACGACATAAAGATCAAAGCCAAAGTCTCGGCAATCTTCTTCCTGGCTTCCCAGAGCAGCCAAGGATAAATCCCATCTGACCTAGTGGACTTACCGATTGTTACACTTTCCAGAATTCCTAACATCTTCTCTTTCTGCAGTTCAATCCCATCTAGTTATGGACTCCACTACCCTGGGGTAAAGACCTTGTCTAATCAACTTACCTGCAACCCTTATGGTTTTCTAAACCTCTATAAGGTCACCCCTCAGCCACCTCCACCAATGGAAATGCGAAAGACAATGATATAAATATTTCTGCTCCTGTCCCTGCCACTACTTTGCCACAATGTTCTGGGATACATTTGTTCAGGATCTAGGGCTTTCTCTACATTTGTGTTCTAAGACCTCCAGCAACACCTCTTCTGAAACGGGGACTCTTTACAAGCCATCACTGTTTCTTCCCTTTGTTTCCTAGTCTTTGTCCGCAGTACGTTCTGACATGAAATGCTCATTTAGGCCCTTGCCTATCTCCTGTGTGTCTACAATTGGATGGCCTCACTGATTTTTGAGGAGTCCTAGTGTCTGTCCAGTTGTTTTTGTGCAGTTGTATGCGGTAGAAAAATATTTGCATTTTCCTTAGCCTTATCTGCCAAATCTATCTCATCCCCCTACGTTGCTTTCCAGCATATCCAGCCTCTCCGATTCTGTCAAACCCTCCAGTATCAGTAACATCTTCTACAATATTTGCTCCATTTACAGTTTCAGGAAATACTTCTTCAATCCGGATGATCAGAATTCTATGCAGTACTCCAAAGCTGTGCTGACTGTCCGTAATCAATCATTGCCGTTGTAAATGCATGTAACTCATGTCCCGCAGGATCACTTCCAACAATGTACGCGCCACTGACATCAAGCTAATTGGTGTTTATCTCCATGGCTTTCCCTCGTAGCTTTTCCTAAACACTGGCACAACATTAGCCCCTCCAGGCTCCCTGGTCATCACCCGTGGCTGTCAGTGATAGAAAAATCTCTTTATGAGACACACAATGTCTTCCTGAGCTTCGCACAATATCCTGGGATGTGCTTGATTAGTTCCCATGGAATTGTCTCCCTTATATGCTTTTAAAAACCTCCAGTACCTCCTATTATGTGGGGTCTTGTGAAGACATCACTGTTTATTTCCCTGACATCCCCTTGTCTTTCTCCACAGCAATTTCAAACATGATATTTTTGGTTAGGATTTCACCCATCTCCTGTGGTTCCACACTTGGATGGCCCCATTCATCTTCAAGGAGCCATACTCTGCCCCTAGTTAATCTTCTATTGTTAATATAATTGTAGAATCTCTTTGGATTTTCCTCAGCCTGATCTGCCAACCCTTTTTGTTGTCCCCTTTGTGCCCTCCTAATTTCCCTTTAAGTGAATTACTCCACCCACAATGTTCTTCGATGGATTCCCTTAATCCAGCTGGCTATATGTGACATGTGTCCCCTTTTTGTTGAGCAGAACCTCAATACCCCCAGTCATCTAGAGTTTCCTACGTGTGTCAGCATTGTCATTGACACTAACAGGAATATGATGGCTCTGAACTCTCATTTTAACTCCCTTTTGAAAGCTTCCCACCTGCCTGACGTCCCTTTACCTGCACATAGCCTCCACAATCAATTGATAAAAGCTCTTGACTAATAACATCTGGATTGAGGAAAGGCCACTTTTGATCTTTAACTTGTGGACCAGGTTTTTCCTTTTCCATCGCTATTCTCCAACTAATACGACTGTGATCACTTTGCCAAAGTGTTGCCCCACTAACAACTCAGTCCCTTTCACTACTTTGTTTCCCAAGGCGAGGTCAGGTTTTACCACTTCCTGCAGTCCGACCATTTACATTTGGACTGGGACAGCTTTCTTGTACATGCCGAACAAATTCCTCGCATCGAAGCTCTGAACACTCCAGCAGTCCGAGTCTAGGTTTGTAAAGTTAAAATCCCTGACCATTACAATCCTATCATTCTTACAGATCTCTGAGATCTCCCGTCATATTTGCTGCTCAAATTCTCGCTGACTGTTGGGGGCCTGTAGTACAGTCATATCAAACTGATAACCCATTCTCATTTCTCCGTTGCACCATTATATCTTCACTGGGTGATCCCCAGGAATATCCTGTCTCATTAATGCTGTAATGTTTTCACTGATCAGAAACTCCAATATCCCTCCTCTCTCACCACCTGTTCTGGCCTCAACCTTCAGATTGTAGCCTGAGACCATCCCCCTCACGGTGGACAACAGCCTCACCTTTTATGTCATCTGCAAACTTACAAATGATACCTTGTGCTTTCACATCGAGTTATTAATGTACATAATACTGTTCAAAATAATTAGAGTAATAGATCGAGTCAATAGCCAGAGACTTTTCCCCAGGGCAGGATTGACTGGTACGAGAAGTCATAGTTTGAAGATATTAGGAGGAAGGTATAATGGAGACATCAGAGGTAGGTTCTTTACGCAGAGAGTTGTGAATGCATGGAATGTGTTGCCAGCTGAGGTGGTGGAAGAAGAGCCACTGGGGACACTTTCGCGACTGATGGACAAGCACATGGATAGGAAAAAGTTAGGGGTGCATAGGTTAAGTTACTATATTTTACATTAGGATTAAGACTCGGCACAACTTCGTGGGCCTAAGGCCCTGTTCTGTGCTATACCTTTCTATGTTCTATGTTCTATAATAACCAGCAATGGTTGCTGCCCAGATCCCTGTGGTACACCCGCTTTTGAAAGAATTTCAAACACAAAACTTACCCTCCACCGTTGTGCATCCAGGTTGCCAAATTGCCTTGGATCCCATTGGTCTGTTGGACCAGCGTTCCATGTGGGACCTTGTCAAATGCCTTAATGAATTCCATGTAACACACATCTTCTGCACTGCCCTCATCAAAATCCTCAATCATAATTTCAAACAAAAATCTCAGCTGAATTTGGGAGAGGATCTTGCTCTACCAAATCCGTGGTGAGTATCCATAATCGATTTCTACCTTTCCAAATGCTGATTCATTCTGTCCCTCAGAATTGTGTCCAATAAGTTCCCTCTCCCTGCTGTCAGATTATCTGCTCTGTAATTACCTGGCCTATCCCTGCTTCCCTTTCTGAATAAAGGAACCACGTTAGTTATCCTCCAGTCATTCTGCACTTCACCCGTAGCCAGCAAATTATTAAATATATCCACGAGGGTTCCAGCATTCTCCTCCTTTACCAGAACAAGGGGGGCGGGTTTGACTTGAACCGGAGGGACATCAGTATCCCTGGGGGAGATTTACTTGTTTTATCGCAGTGGGTTTAAACTAGTTTGGCAGGGTTTTGGACTCTGAGTAAGAGAATGCCCATTGACCAGCCAAGTGAAAAATGCATCAACCTTCAAGAGCAAGTTTTCTATCCAGGATATCGAGGGGCACAGTCAAGGGAGGGAAAAGACTTTTGATTTAACGCGCATTTATTTCAATGCACAAGGCCTGACTGGTAAGGCAGATGCGCTCAGAGCATGGATTGGCTACGGGTACTTGGATATTATAGACATAAAAGAAACATGGCTGAGCGAAGGGCAGGACTGGCAGCTCAGTGTTCCAGGATACAGAAGCTACAGGCGGGACAGAAGGACAAGTAAGTGAGGAGGGGAGTTGTCCTTTTGATAAGGGAGGACATAACAACAGTGCTTAGTGAGGATACTCTTTCGGGGTGATCAAATGAGGCCATATGTTAAGACATTACAAACTAAAAAAGGATGGTCAGTCTGCTGGGATATTGTTCTGGACCCCCAAATAGCCAACGGGTACTAGAGGAGCAGATGTGAAGAGAGATTGCAGGTACCAAAAGAAATAATAGGTCAGTATTGGTTGGAGATTTGAACTTCCCCTGTATTGACTGGACCACCCAGTGTGTAAAAGGCCCATATGGGGTGTGATTTGTCAAATGTGTCCAAGAAAGTTTCCAAGATCGATATGTGGAGGGCTGCACTCTACTCAGGCGGCTTCAAACGAGATCTCCCCTCAGAAAACGGGGTCGGGCAAGTGACTGAATTGGCAGTCGGAGAGCACTTTATGTCCAGTGACCACAGCTGTCTTAGTTTAACATAGTTATTGACAAAACTCAGACAGGTCCATATATTAAGGTCTTAAACTGGAATAGGGCCACATTTGGGGCCATTTGGCAGGATCGAGCAGATGTTTATTTGGTGACTTAAAAATCACACAACACCAGTTATAGTCCACCAGGTTTATTTTGAAGCACCAGCTTTTGAAGTGCAGGTAATCATTCTTCAAGATGAAAACTGAAACTAAATGTGTTTGGTATTACATTCCATGACCCTGCTATCCTGTTGTTATAAATCCTGTGCCTTATGATTGTGCTTCACCTGATGAAGCAGAGCTCTGACATCTAATGCTTCCAAATAAACTTTTTGGACTGTAAGCTGGTTTTGTGAGATTTTTAAGGTTGTTCATCCCAGTCCAACACCGGCTCCACCACATCATGCTCCCATCAACTGGGTGAGTCTGTGTGAAGGAAAAGGAATGACTGGCAAATGGGAGGCTTTCAAAAGTGTGATCTCAAGAATCCAATATGTCTCTGATTGAGTGAAGGGAAAAGCTGGCAGGTTTAGGGATCCCTGTCTGATGGGGGATATTGACGCTCTGTTCAATAAAAAGAAGAAGGCACATATTGTCTTCAATGTGTCTGTATCTACGTAATCTCTTCCAGTCCTAAATACACGATTACTCGGTGGAGACTTTACAATCCTCACAGGTCCCTTCACCACTCCCCATCTGGAGAATCCACTGAAAGCCTATGATTCTCTCGATACAGTTCTGACAAGACTCACTATCTGTGTAACGTCATCCCATCGCTAACACACAACCTATCAATGTGAACTCCTCCTGTATCTCCATCCAGTTACTCATCTCCATAACCTTCTCCAACTCTTACACCCCTACCTGTGTAAATGTCACCTTCCCACTTTGACCAAACTGGAGAAGGTTACAAATGCTCCCTTATCTGTGAAACTGTCTCCAACCAAGGTTACTGCCTTTCTGGAATATCTGTCAGTGTCCACACCCTTCATATCTAAATAATCTGCAGAAGGAATATACATCTTCAGTCACGACTACCCTCCATATCTCCATAGAACAGTACAGCATAGTACAGCATAGTACAGGCCCTTCAGCCCTCAATATTGTGTCCATCTTTTACCCGTCTCTAAGATCAATCTTACCTGCAAACCATTCAAGGAACAAAGAAAATCACAGCACAGGAACAGGCTCTTCAGTCCTCTAAGCCTTCACCAATCCAGATCCTCTGTCGAAACCTGTCGCCTATTTTGTGAGGATCTGTACCCCTTTGCTCCCTCCCCATTCATGCATCTGGCTGGATACATCTTAAGTGACATTATCGTTCCCGCCTGTACCACCTCTGCTGGCCACGCGTCCCCTGTCCCCATCACCCTCTGCATAAAGATCTTTCCAGCCTATCTGCCCTAAACCTTTCCCCTCTCGCTTTGAACTCATGACCCCTAGTAATTGAGTTCCGCACTCTGGGGAAAAAAGCTTCTTGCTATCCATCCTGTCTATACCTCCCATGATTTTGCAGACCTCAATCAGGCCCCCAGTAAACCTTCATCTTTCTAATGAAAATAATCCGAATATATTCAATCTCTCCTTATTGTTAGCGCCCTCTATACCAGGCAACTTTCTGGTGAACATCCTCTGCACCCTCTCCAAAGCATGCACCTCCTTTTGGTAATGTGGCGACCAGAACTGTATGTAATATTATAAATGTGACCAATCAAAGTCATATACAACTGTAACGTGACCTGCCAACTTTTGTACACGATACCCCTTCGAATAAAGGAAAGCATGCCATATGCCGCCGTGACCAATTTACTGTCCTGCATTGCCACGTTTAAAGAGCAATGGGCCTGAATACCCAGATCTCAGTGTACATCAATTTCCCCCAGGACTTTTCCATTTACTGTATAGTTCACTTTCCAATTAGATCATCCGAAATGCATCACCTCGCATTTGTCTGGATTGAACTCCATCTGCCATTTCCCAGCCCGCCTCTCCAATCTATCTATATTCTGCTGTGTTCTCTGACAGTCCCCTTCTCTATCTGCTACTCCACCAATCTTAGTGTCATCTGCAACCTGCTAATCAAGGAACCAATGTCTTCCACCAAACCGTTGATATGTATCACAAGCGACAGTGGTCCCAGCACGGAACCCTGTGGAACACCACTGGTCACAGCTCTCCATTTTGAGAAATTCATTTTGCTATCATTCATGTGTCTATCTAAAAATTACTTAAATGTCCCTAATGTATCTGACTCTACCACACACACTGGCAATACATTCCACTCACCCAACACACTCTATGTAAAGAAGCTACCTCTGACATCTCCCCTCAACCTTCCTCCAATTACCTTACAATTGTGCCTCCTAGTTATAGCCATTTTCGCACTGGGAAAAATCTCAGGCCACCTTATGTCTGCCTCTCATAATCTCGTACCTCTATCAAGTCACTTCTCATCCTTTTTCATTCCAAAATTAAAAGCCCAGGATTCCTCAACCTTCCTTCGTTAGACCTCCCCTCCAGACCAGGCAACATCCTGATAAATCTCCTCTGCAACCTCTCCAAAACCTCCACATTTTTCCTGTAATGAGGCAAACAGAACTGAACACGATATTCTAATTGTGGTCTAACAACAGGATGTATCGAGCTGCAACATAACCTCACAGCTCTTAAACTCAAGGCCCCTGCAAACGAAAGCCGACACATCATTGGCTTTCTTAACAACCCTAACAACGTGGTTCGCAACTGTGAAGGATCCCTGGACATTGACCCAAGATTTTTCTGCTACTCCTCACTGTCAAGAATCCTGCAGTAACCCTGTAAAATATTTCTGCAGAATCCTTCAAACGTAAACCCTCCCTATTTTGGTATTTTCCTCCAGTCCCCACTGCACTCATAAACTGTGAAACCTCTTCCAGTCCCTACAATCCTCCTTTGCTCTGTAACCTCTGTAAGCATGTAGTTGTAGGCGTGTGGTTTAGGCGGTGGGTTAGAAATCCATTGGGGCTTGCCCACACACGTTCGAACCCTGCCCAACAGGGTGGTGGGTTTGAGTGGTGCCAGTGTCCGGAGGTGTTCTCTAACCTGCTCTGTGAGAAGTTGTCCCATGTCCTCAATGTACGAGAGTCTCAACAAAAAGTCTCCAGGATACCTGAAAATCAACCCAACGACTTGTTGCCAAACATTTCAACTCCCCCACCCACACTGCCGAAAACATGCTGGTCCTGGGCCTCCTCCAACCGCCATTCCCTCACCACCCGACGCCTGGAGGAAGAACGCCTTTTCTTTTGCCTTGGGACCCTTCAACCCCATGGCATCAATGTGGACTTCACCAGTTTCCTCATTTCCCCTTCCCCACTTACCGCAGTTCCAACCTTCCAGCTCAACACCATCCTTATGACCTGTCCCACCTGTCAATCTTCCTTCCCACCAATCTGCTCCACCCTCCTCTTTGACCTTGAACTCTTACCCCATCTCCAAACACCTATTGCACTCTCAGCTACCTTCACCCAAATCTCACCCCCTTCCCATTTATCTCTCCACCCCCAAGTCTCCCAGCCTCATTCCTGATGCAGGGCTCCTGCCCGAAACGTTACTTCCCTGCTTCTCGGATGCTGCCTTACCTGCTGTGCTTTTCCAGCACTACACTCTCAACTCTAATCGCCAGAAGCTGCAGACCTCAATGTCTCCTGTTTATCAGATGGGTCAATGCAGTGAGGAATGGCAGATGGAGATTAATTTAGATAAATGTGAGGTGCTTCATTTTGGAAAAGCAAATCCTCACAGGATTTATGCACTTAATGGTAAGTTCCTAGGGAGTGTTGCTGAACAAAGAGACCTTGGAGTGCAGGTTCATAGTTCCTTGATAGTGGAGTCTCAGGTAGATAAGATAGTGAAGAAGGCGTTTGGTATGCTTTCCTTTATTGGTCAGAGTATCGAGTATAATCCCACCTAGTCTAGTTCCCTGGATCTCAGTTTCTCCTTGGCAAAATTATCGTTTTCTAGAGTGAATACCGTCGAAAAATATTAATTTAATGCTTCCCCTATCTCCTCTGACTCCACACACAATTTCCCATTAATATCCTTGATTGGACCTTATCTTGCTCTTGTCATTCTTTTATTCCTTAAATACCTATAGAAGTCCTTAGGGTTTACCCTGATCCTATCCGCCAACAGCTTCTCATGTCTCCTCCTGGCTCTGAGTTTCCACATCTCATCCTAACATAAGCCTCCCTCTTCCTCTTGACCAGAGATTCCACATCCTTCATAAACCACGGCTCCCGCGCTCTACAGGGAGAGCCTGTTGACAGGTACATACTTATCTAGGACACTCAGGAGGTTTCCCTTGAATAAGCTCCACATTCCTGATATGCCCATCCCCTGCAGATTCCTTCCCCATCCTACGCTTCCTAAATCTTGCCAAATCGCATCGTAACTGCCGTTCCCCGAGCTGTAAATTTCGTGGAAGTGTATAACTGTTTGATGACAGGAGACAGGGTGGTCAAGAAGGTTTGAGTGAGTGTGTGTGTGTGTGTTTCTGTGTGTTTCTGTGTATATGTGGTTAATGAAACGAGACAGTTTGGTGTGTGTGTGTGTGTTTGTGTATATCTGACCAATGGCTGGAGGCAGGGTGTTCATGGAGTGTTGCGTGTGCTTGTGTGCGTTTGTCAGTTTCTGCGTATATCTGTTTCATGGCAGGGGGCAGGGTGGTCGTGGAGAGCATATTTTCTGAGTTTCTGTGTCTATGTGCTTACTGGTAGGAGACAGGGTGGTGGTGGAGGGTAGACTGTACTTGTTTCTATATCTATGTGCTTACTGGCAGGAGTCAGGGTGGGGGTGGAGGGTTGTGTATGTATGTGTGTTTCTGCGTATATCTGTTTAAGGTCAGGAGGCAGGGTGTTCGTGGAAGGTTGTATGTGTTTCTGTGTATATCTGTTTACTGGCTGGAGACAGGCTGGTGGTGGAGGTTTATGTGTGTGTTTCTGTGTATACCTGTTTAATAGCAGGATACAGGTTGGTGGTGGAGTATAGTATGTGTGTTTGTGTGAAAATCTGCTTAATGGCAGGAAATAAGGTGGTGGTGGAGGGTTGTGTGTGTGTGTGTGTTTCTGCATACATCGGTTTAATAGCGGGTGACAGGGTCGGAGTGGAGGGTTGTGTGTGTTTCTGGGTACATCTGATCGATGGTAGAAAACAACTTGGTGGTGTAATGCCGTGTGTGCGTGTTTCTGTGTATATCTGTTTAATTGCAGGAGACAGGATGGTAGTGGAAGGTTGTGTGTGTGTTTCTGTGTATAATTGATTTATGGAAGCAAACAGGGTGGTGGTGGAGGGTTCTCTATGTGTGTGTTTCTGTTTTTATCTGTTTAATTGCAGGAGACAGGCTGGTGGTGGAGGCTGGTATGTGTTTGTTTCTGAGTACATCTGTTTCATGGCAGGAGACGTGATGGCGGTTGATGGTTGTGCATGTTTACCTGCACATATCTGCTTAATGGAAGAAAACAATGTGCCTTCGTGCCGCTGTGTGTGTATTTCTATGTATATCTGTTTAATGGCAGGAGACAGGGTTGTGGTGGAGGGTGGTGTGTGTGTGTTTCTGCGTATATCTGTTTAATGATAGGCGAGAGAGTGGTCGTGGTGGTGTGTGTGTGTTTTTGTGTATATCTGTTCAATGACAGGAGACAGTGTGGTGGAGGATTGCTTGCATGTTTCTGTAAATATCTGTTTAATTGCAGGAGACAGGGTGGTTTTGGAGGTTGGTGAGTGTGTGTTTCTGTATATAACTGTGTAATGAATGTAGACAGGATTGTTGTGGAGGTTGTGTTTCTGCTTAATGACAGGAAACAAATTGGTGGTCAATGGTTGTGTGTGCGTGTGTGTGCGTGTGTGTTTCTATGTATGAATGTTTAATGGCAGGAGACAGGGTGGTGCTGAAGATATGCATTTATGTTTCTGTATATATCTGTTTAATTGCTGGAGACAGGGTGGTGGAGGAGGGTGGTGTGTCTGTGTGTTTGTGTGAATATATGTTTAAATGCAGGAGACAAGGTGGTGTTGGAGGAATTGGGTGCACGTGTTTTGGTGTATATCTGTTTAATGACAGGACACCGGGTGGTGCTGGAGGGTTGTCTATATGTTTCTCTAAATATCTGTTTAATTGCTTAATGACGGGAAACAGACTGGTGTTCGTGGAGGGTTGTGTGTGTGTTTCTGTGTATAGCTGATTAATGCAGGAAACTGAGTGGTTTTGGAGAGTTCTGTATGTGTCTGTGTTTCGGTGTATATCTGTTTAATGGCAGTAGACAGGGTAGAGGTCGAGGGTTTGTGTGCATGTATTTCTGTTTATATATACTCAACGGCAGGACAACAGGGTGGTGTTGGAGGGTTCTGTGTGTGTTTCTGTAAATAACTGATTAATGACTTGAGACAGGGTGGTGCTGAAAGTATGCGTGCATATTTCTGTCTATATCTGTTTATTTGCAGGGGACAGGGTGGTGGAGGAGGATGGTGTGTGCGTTTCTGTGTATCTATGTTTAATTGCAGGAGACAGGGTGGTGGTGGAGGGATTTGTGTCTGTGTTGTTGTGTGTATCTGTTTATGGGAAGAAGACAGGGTGGTCGTGGAGGTTTGTGTATGTGTGTGTATATCTGGTAGATCTGTTTAAGAGCTGGAGACAGGGTAGTGGTGGAGGGTTGTGTGTATGTGTGTATTTCTGTATATCTCTGCTCAATGGCAGGAGAACAAGGTGGTGTTGGAGGATTGTGTGTGTGTTTCTGTGTATATCTGGATATTGGCAGGAGAAAGGGTGGTGGTCGAGGGTTGTGTGTGTGTGTATTTCTGCATATACCTGCTCAATGGCAAGAGAACAAGGTGGTGTTGGAGGTTTGTGCGTAGGTAGGATGTTCGTGGAAGGTTGTATGTGTGTTTCTATGTATATCTGTTTAATGGCAGGAGACAGGGAGGTGGTCGAGTGTAATGCATGTGTGCATTTCTGTGTATATCTGCTCAATGGCAGGAGACATGGTGGTCTTGGAGGGTTGTGTGAGTGTGTGTTTCTGTTAATATCTATTTAAGGGCTGGAGACAGATTGGTGGTGGTGTAGTGTCTTGAGTGTGTGTTCCTGTGTCTATCTGATTAAAGGCAGGAAACACGGTGATGGTGGAGGGATGTGTGTGTTTCAGTGCATTTCTGTTTAATGACAGGAGACAGGGTGGTGTTGGAGGAATGGGTGTGCGTGTTTCTGTGTATATCTGTTTAATGACAAGAGACCGGGTGGTGGTGGAGGGTTGTCTATATGTTTCTGTAAATATCTGTTTAATTGCTTAATGACAGGAAACAAATTGCTGTTGAAGAGGTGTGTGTGTGTGTGTGTGTGTGTACGTACGTGTGTGTGTGTGTGTGTCTGTGTGTGTGTACGTACGTGTGTGTGTACGTGTGTGTGTCTGTGTATGTCTGTTTAATGGCAGAAATCAATGTGGTGGTGGAGGGTTGTGTGTGTGTTTCTGTGTATGTCTGTTTAATGGCAGGAGTCAGGGTGTTGGTGTCGAGATGTGTGGGTTCTGTTTAGATCTGTTTAATCACCAGAGAGTGTGTGATTGGGGAGGTGTGTGTGTGGTTATGTGTCTATCTGATTAATGGCAGCAAACAGGCTGGTGGTGGAGGGTTCTGCATGTGTGCGTGTTTCTGTGTATATCTGTTTAATGGCAGGAGAGAATGGTGATGGAGGATTGTGTGTGTATTTCTGTGTGTAGCTGTTTAGTAGCAGGAGGCAGGGTGGTGATGGAGGGTTGTGTGCGTATATCTGTGTATACCTGTTTAATAGCAGGAGACAGGGTTCTCATGGATTGTTGTGTGAGTGTGTTTCTGTATACATCTATTTAAGGGATGGAGACAGGTTGGTGGTGGAGGATAGTGTGTGTGCGTGTTTCTGTGTATAACTGTTTAATGACAGGAGATAGTGTGGTGGAGGAGGGATGTGTGTGTGTTTCTGTCTATATCTGTTTAATGACAGGAGACAGGGTGGTACTTGAAATATATGTGTATGTTTCTGTATATATCGGTTTAATTGCAGGACACGGTGGTGGAGGAGGCTGATGTGTGTGTGTTTCGGCGTAAATCTATTTAATGGCAAGGGACAGTGTAGTGGAATGTAGTGTGTCTGTGTTTCTGTGTCTATGTGCTTACTGGCAGGAGACAGGATGTTCTTGGAAGGTTTGTGTGTTTCTGCGTATATCTGTTTAATGCCAGGAGACACGGTGGTGCTCGAGGGATGTGTGTGTGCATTTCTGTGTATATCTGCTCTGTGGCAGGAGACAGGGTGGTGATGGAGGGTTGCATGTGTGTTTCTGTGTATGTCTGTATAAGTGCTGGGGACAGGGTGGTGGTGGAGAGATATGTGTGTGTTTCATTGCATATCTGTTTAATTACAGGAGACAAGGTAGTGGTAGAGCGATGTATGGATCTGTGTTTCTGTGTATATCAGTTTACTGACAGGAGACAGGGTGGTGGTGGAGGGTTGGGTATGTGGGTGTGTTTCAGTGCATATCTGTTTAATGATGGGGACAGGGTGGTGTGTGTATGTTCCTGTGTTTATCTGTTTAATGACAGGAGACAGGGTGGTGGTGAAGGGTTGTCTGCATGTTTCTGTAAATTTCTGTTTAATAGCAGGAGACAGTGTGGTGATGGAAGATGGTGAGTGAGTGTTTCTGCCAGAGACAGGGTGTTGCTAGAGTTTTGTGTGTGAATTTCTGTATGTATCTGTTTAATTGCAGGAGACAGGGAGGACATGGAGGGTTGTGTGTTTGTTTCTGTGTATATCTGCTAAATGACGGGAAAGAAATTGGGTGTCAAGGGTTGTGCATGTGTGTGTGTGTTCCTGCGAATGTCTGTTTAATGGCAGGGGACAGGGTGGTGGTGTCGAGATGTGTGTGCGTTTCTAGTTATACCTGCTTAATCGCTGGAGAGAGAGTGTGCGTGTATGTGTGTGTGTTTGGTTCTGTGTATATCTGTGTAATGGCAGCAGACAGGATGATCGTGGAGGCTTGTGTGTGCGTGTTCCTGTGTATATCTGTTTAATGGAAGGAGACAGAGGTCGTTTAGTCTTGTGTGTATTTCTGTGTTTATCTGTTATTGACAGGTGGCAGGGTGTTAGTGGAGGATTGTGTTTGTGTGTTTCTGTGTATATCTGATTAATGGCAGGAAACCGGGTGTGGTGGAGGGTTTTGTGCATGTGTTTCTGCATATATTTGTTTTATGGCAGGAGACAGGGTGGTGGTGGGAGGTTGTGTGCTTGTGTTTCTGTCTATATCTGTTTAATAACAGGAGACAGATATTGGTGCAGGTTGGTGTGTATGTATTTCTGCATATCTCTGTTTAATGGTGGGAGGCAGGGCAGCGATGGAGGGGTGTGTGTGTGTGTTTATGTGTATATCTGTTTACTGGCAGAAAACAATGTTTTGGTGAAGGGTTTTGTGTGTGTGTGTTTCTGTGTAAATCTGTTTAATGGCAGGGAACAAATTGGGGGACAAGGGTTGTGTGTGCATGTGTGTGTTTTTCCATGCATATCTGTTTAATGGCAGAAAACACTGTGGTGGTGAAGGGTTGTGTGTGTGTTTCTGTGTATGTCAGGTTAATGGCATGAGACGGGGGTTGGTGTCGAGATGTGTGTATGTTTCTGCTTATTCCTGTTTAATTGCCGGAGAGTGTGTGATGGTGGACCATTGTGTGTGTGAGTGTGTGTGTTCCTGTGTAATGGCAGGAGAACGAATGGTCGTGGAGGGTTGTATGTATGTGTTTCTGTTTATATCTGTTTAATGGCATGAGACAGTGTGGTCGTGGATGATTGTGTGTGTGTGTGTGTGTTCCTGTGTATTTCTGTTTAATCACAGAACACAAAGCAGACATGGAGTGTTTTGTGTGTGTGTTTCTGTTATATTTGTTTCATGGCAGGAGACAGGAAGGTGATTTAGAGTTTTGTGTGTTTTTCTGTGTGTATCTGTTTGTTGACTGTAGTTAGGGTGTTAGTGGAGGGTTATGTGTGTGTGTATGCGTGTGTGTGCTTCTCTGTCAAAACTGCTTAATAGCGGGAGACAACGTGGTGGTGGAGGGTTGTGTTGTGTGTTTCATTGGATATTTGATTAATGGCAGGAAACAGAGTTTTGGTGGAGGGTTGTGTGTGTGTGTTTCCATGTATATCTAGTTAATTGAAGGAGACAGCGTGATGATGGAGGGTTGTGTGTGTTTTTCTGCATATATCTGTTTAATGGCAGGAGACCGGCTTGTGGTGAAGGTTGTGTGCTTGTGTTTCTGTCAATAACTGTTTAATAACAAGAGAGAGATATTGTTGTGGGTTGGTGTGGATATGTTTCTGTGTATCCCTGTTTAATAATTTGAGACAGGGTGGCGATGGATGGTTGTGTACATGTGTGTTTTATTTATATATCAGTTGAATTGCAGGAGACAGCGTGTTGTTAGACGGTTGTGTGTGTCCATTGCTGTATATTTCTGTTTAATGGCAGGAAACAGAGTTGTAGAGGGGGATTGTGTGTGTGTGTTTCTGTATATATCTGATCAATAGCAGGAAACAACTTGGTGGTGAAGGGTTGTGTGTGTGTGTTTCTGTGTACACCGGTTTACTGACAAAAGACTACGTGGTGGTGCAGGTTGGTTTGTCTGTGCTTCTGTGTATATCTGTTGTGGTCCTGTTCACCGAGCTGGGAATTTATGTTGCAGACGTTTCGTACCCTCTCTAGGTGACATCCTCAGTGCTTGGGTGCCTCCTGTAAAGCCCTTCTGTGATGTTTCCTCCAGCATTTATAGTGGTTTATCTCTGCCGCTTCTGGTTGTCAGTTCCAGCTGTCCGCTGCAGTGGCCGGTATATTGGGTCCAAGCTGATGTGTTTGTTGATAGAATCTGTGGATGAGTGCCATGCATTTAGGATTTCCCTGGCTGTTCTCTGTTTGGCTTGTCCTATAATAGTAGTGTTGTTCCAGTCGAACTCATGTTGCTTGTCATCTGTGTGTGTGGCTACTAAGGATAGCTGATCGTGTCGTTTCGTGGCTTGTTGGTGTTCATAGATGTGGATCGTTAGCTGTCTTCCTGTTTGTCTTATGTAGTGTTTTGTGCAGTCCTTGCATGGACTCCATCAAGTCACGTTTCAAAAATCATTTTAATCCACGTGCTCAGACATATAATGAAAAATCTCTGTGGGATGTGAACCTTTAGGTCAGAGGTCAGGACACTACCACCGCTCAACAATAGCCCCTAAAGCTGCAACATGATTCTCCTGTGTGTTTGTTCATCAGCTTTCTTTGAACATACTATGACACACCCCCACAACATAATCGAGACCATCTGTTCCAGAGAAAGTGACACTACCACAGTTCATGGAAGGGAGTCGAATCCAGAGCTCTGCCCCGGGGCAGGGGTGCTATCCACCACACAAGACTTTAACCATGCCCAGAATTTTAAGTGTCAGTTTTCAGCTTTATATGGATTTATTACATTCTGATTAACATTACTGAAAAAGACAGGCAACAGTTTTCATTGTTAAATAAATAAAAGGTGTTAGCCTCAACTATAAGATGATGAGTGTACGTGCTCTGCAAAGCAACCTCTTTAATTGCTTGGCTATGATTTCCAGCTTAAATGGCTATTATCTGTAATCTGCAATATTAGAGCAAGAAATCTTGCAGAAACACTCTGCAATGGGAGGGATCTCGAATAAATATCAAAACTGAACACCAGAGAATAGGAAAGAGCACAATTTCTGGCCAAAAACACTGGCCACTGTTTCCAACCTCTGACATGTGGCTTCCCTCTTCCTGAAATGATTAAGTGATACAAGGCATCGGTTTACTTCCCAGCCTCTCCTTACCCTCTCCTCCCTCTGCTTGCACAAAACAAATCAAGCTTTGATCTTTGGAAAACTCAAAGCCTGAGATATAGACCTTCTGGAGAGGGGAGGGTCTTTGAAACCTGAAGCAGGAGGGTGAGGGGGCAGTAATATCACTCACTGGGCTGAGGTGTGGCAGTTCAACTTTAATATGGATAAATGCGAGGTATTGCATTTTTGTCAAATACAAAGCGGGGGCTCATGTAATTAATAGTAGTGCGTTGGTAGTGTTGTAGAAAAGAGGGACCCACAGGTGCCGATCGAATTCACAGAAGTTTGTGACACTTATAGACAAGCTGTTTCAGGCTACTTCATTGCTCAGACATTTGGAGTTAGAAATTGAGAAGTAATGCTGAGATAGTGCAGGACATTGATGAAGCCTCTTTTGCAGTACTGTGTTCAGTTCTGTTAATGGAATGAGATTATTAAACTGAAGAGGCTTCAGAAGGGATATACCAGGATGTCGCCAGGAACACCTCATCTTCTGCCTCGGGAGCCGACAAACACATGGCATGAACATTGAACTGACTAATTTGCAAATCTCCCCTCGACAATCCAGATCCCAGATCCGACCCTCCGACTCAGATCCGCCCTCTCGTGGGAACCTACCTGTCCATCTTCCTTCCACCTATCCGCTCCAACTTCCCACCGACCTCTCACTATCACCTCCTAGCTTCGCCAACCTATCACCAACCTTTACCCCAGCCTCACCCCACCACCCATTTATCTCTCAGCCCATTGACTCCTTCGCAGTTCTGAAGAAGTGCCCTGCCTGAAACGTTTACTCTCTTGCTCCTCGGTTGCTGCCTGACCTTCTGTGCCTTCTCCACTATCATGCTTTATCTACACTGAATTCTCCATCATCTGGAGTCCCCATTGTCACTTAGGTACAATTCTCTGTTAACATATCTATGCTGTCTGTCTGTTGTAACCCCACACTGTCTTAGGTACATATTGTCTCCAGATCATGGCCTATAAAATTTCTCTCAATCTCTTACTGATATTGTCATGCCTCAACAGTAGTTACAGGGTCTATGTTTCCATTTATAAGCAGAGAAACATGTTGGTGTTCCGATAAACCTCTGGCATTACTTTCATATCCAATGCAGACTGAATGGTTGCACACAATTAATCTACCAGACTCAACATTCATTCCCTCAGTTACCCTCGCATATCCAATCCAGACTGTGTAAATGTTAATCATTATTTTGAATTTTAATTCAACAATATTGAATTGAAAGGCGTTGGCTGCAGCTATTTGTTCTGTGACTGGAAATAATGTCAGTCTCCGTGGATCCTAAATGTGTCACTGGAGGGCTTGCCTCTTTTATTAATTAAGGATTCAGTTCAATGTGTTATCCCATAGTATGAGTGGGAACATTGCCGACAGTACAGGGATCAGCAGCGCCAAAGAGACAGGGAGGAGATATCAGAATCTGAGAACATTAGACTGGAATGATCCAACATGGACAGGAGTTTTTCATCTAGTCTTTACTGGCTTTCCAAACCTTGGGTATCATTAGAATGGAGGATCTATGATGTACTGAGTGTTATTCAAGGTGGTTACTATCCCATCCTCGCTATAGTTGGTGTTCCTGGTAAGTCATTCTAACTGTCTATTAAAGCAGTTTAAACTGAACTGTTGTTCACGTTATTGAAATTGGGAAAGGTGGAAGTCATCGTTTTCAGCTCCAATGAAAAATTCCCATTCCTTAGAAATTATAATGAGCAGATTACTACTTTCAAATGACTCACCAGTATGCGAGGAGAAACTCTAAAACTTCATAATCCTTCTAGCCCTGAACAGATCGATATCTCCATATCCCCCCCATTCGCTTATTCTGTCCAGTATCACCTTCGTGATATCCCCGTCTCCTCCTCAGCCACAGGGCACCTTCTGAGTAAACCATCATTTGGGCCTCTGTTAAATCCGGAATCACCTGTTTCAAGCCCCTTCTAACCACATGTCAATCACAACATAATTACACTTGAAATGTTTAACTTGTTCTCTTCATAGAAACTGTCTGACGGGAAGATAATTCATGGTGCTCAAGTCATTGACTCATGATCTAGAGCCACAGCATAATAATCTGTTAATATGAATGAAATTGGTGGCTTTGAAGTGAAACCATCATCATTAAGTATAAAAAGCCCATCAGCTTGCCTCATGTCCTTTAGTGAGTGCAATGGGTCATCCTTCCCTGATCAGGTCTCTGTGTGACTGCAAACCCACAGCAATGTGTTTTACTCTTTACTGTCCTGTGGAACAGCTGAACCAGCCTCTCATTTCAAGATAGGCATAACATGTTGGCCTGACCTGTGAGGGAAGAATAGTTTCCCATATTCCTACAGCTCATTTCCATTCAGGTGGGTGACCATTCCTTATTTCAAGTGTATTCTTTCTTAGCCTATTCCCTGAGTGTGATGTCCATCTCCCGTAGCACCTCTGGTGTTGGCTGTATTGATGCTCACATATAGATGTAAGGAACTTTTAAATTCCAGGTCAGAGGCAGTGTAGCTAGAAGGAAAGACTTCTTACGCCACAAGAAAGTAAAGGAGATGTCTCAGTGAGGAAAAGGAATTATTGTGATAAAACCTGAGAGTGTTGTTGAGGCAGTATTGGGAAATTGTGGACAGATTTTCTTTCCCTTATAAGAAATAATCGTCCTGCCACAGATAGAGTGCAAAGGTTTTTCACCAGACTAATCCCTGGGATGGTGGTAAAATGAGGGGTGAATGACGATTAATCTTTAGCGCTGTGAGAGAATAAAAGATGATTGCATTGAAACTAAAGGATAATGGACAGTCTCTCATGATGTTCTAAACAGATATTGATACGGTGATAAAATCAATGGCTTGTTTTTACTCGGGTTACAAGAGCCTCTGAGGACGTTCCCCTCACCCCATCCCCACTCCCTATATCGATAGAGAGAGAGAGAGCGAGAGAGAGAGAGAGAGTCAGACTTTGAATATAGTGCATTTGGTGTGTGCTCCTACATTAAACATCACGTTATCCAAAATCCTGACAGCAGCCACAATGCCTTCACTCTAAAACAGTTAACTATTCCCATCATCTTCTGACCTCCATGGAGAATATAGATCTGTCTACTCAGAGATGGAAGATGCCTCTTTGAGACTTGATACAATACATCTGGCTTCCCTCCTCACTGCTAGCAAACCACGTTAAAGTAGCAGATGTTCCACTGGCGATGGACCCACGAGGAACCTCGTACAGCCATTCACGAGTGCAGTCTCTGCTCCATTGGTTTGTTGTATTGGAGCATCAGTGACACCCTCCTGTTCATGTATAACAATCTCGTGGGTCTGAATGGCCTCCTCCAGGTCCCATGAAACAAATTCAAGGCTCTGATTGGACTCTACCTGATCCGGTTTAATAACTCCTTGTACTGACCAGACCCTTTCTCTTCCTGTGGAACAAGCAGGAGTATTGAATGGGCTTCCCCTCTTCTTGTTCAGTAGTTTCGATGAGCTGAATGGCTTCCACATTTCTGTATGTAACCAGCTTGAGATGTTGAATGAGCTCCTCTTTTAACTGTGTCTGACAGCACTGTTACATGAATGTTACCGACACTTTAACAGCACAAGCCTGAATGCTGTCCGGGTCTTCCTGAATACGGAGACAGGCTGCATCAGGAGCTGATGGGAGACAAAATGTTCTGAACATTGTGTAACCCTCAGTGACCATCCCCACCTCCGGTCTTATGTTGGCGAAAGACATTGATGAAGCAGCTGAAGATGTTTATGCTGAGGAAGCTACCCTGATGATCTCCTGAAGAGATGTCCTGGGACTGAGATTTTCGGGCGCCCAAACAGGCATCTTCCTTTGTGCTCTGAAAGACCCCAGCCAGTGGGGAGGGGACACCTGATTCCCATTCAGCTCAAATGACATTCTCAGTCAAATACTGCCTTGATATCAAGGCTCTTCACTATTTGCTGAGCCCCTGTGTTCCCCCCTTGTTCATATCAACAGGTGACAATGTCTGTGTGGGGAGTGTTTTCCTCTCACAGAGGGTAATGAATGTCAGGAATTATCTTTTCTCGAGAGCTAGGGAAGCTACATCACTGAAAGTATTTTAAAAAGGAGGTGGATGAATTTTTGACCTGTAAGAGAGCTGAGAGGATGTGAAGAATTGGACATTAAAGATGAGTTAATATGAACAACAGATCGGTCATGATCGTATACAATGGCTTGATTATCCGAACTACCTGATCCTGTTCCATATTCTGTAATTATAACGTTAATGGTTGCAATTTTCCTGCACGTTCTGTTATTGAACGTTGCAATCAGAGAGAGCTATGTACTTTGAGTCATCTCTTAGTGAGGTCTTGGGGCTGAATTCACAGTGAATCTGGATCTATACCATGACAAACAAATGAAGCACAAGATGCAGAGAGGAGACACTCTGTAAAGAGACCAGAGTTGTCTTTCGAACCCAGCCTGGGTTTTGAAGTAACATTTTCCAATCCACACCAAACGATGTGTGACAGCCTGGAGGGAATGAATGAGATCCTGTGTTACGGTGGACCATGTATTTGGAGCAAGATGCCCCCGTCAGTACCAGTGCAGGAGTTTTGAGGGGCTGAATTGAACATAGGAACATAGGACTGAGGAGCAGGAGTGGGTCATTAGACACGTTGTCACTGTTCCACAAGACACTAAGATCATAGCTGCTCTGATTGTGGTTTCAGCAGCACTTTTCTGCCTGTATACAATTTTCCTGCATGAACTTGTCTGTCAAATGTTTGAATACAGCACAACGTTGACCAAATGCAATCATCCAGGCACTACAAATGTTTGATAAAGGGAATTCCCACATAAACAGTCCAATAAGAATTTCTAATTCGCGTTCCGATAAATGTTAGAGGGTCACTGTGTCCTTTTCCAGTCCCACTCCTCCACTGATTACAAAAACTTTAAAAGTAGCCAGTTTAGTGTTATGACCAATTGTATAGGACTCGGACTGGGTCATTTTTGAGAAAAATGTGAAATTCAGGAAGTTGAACTCACAACAAATAGTAAACGATAGTGTCCAAAATGTTCTTCTGCCTTTGAAATTATTCTGCTCACACAAGCTGCTGGTATTGGGATTTATTTGTGGAACAGTTGGATTTGGCTGAACTACCTTTGCTTCCAGCAGTGAAGAGATTCCAATGAGTTCTCACCAGGAATCCTTCACGAGTGGTGAAGATAACTCAGGGATTTTATTGTCTCACATTTTGCTATTGGGTGGACAAAGTAAGAGAGAGGGATCAATCAGCTCTGCTTCTCAGGCAGGGAATATTTTTCTCCCTCTCTGTGTTGAACAATAATGTCAACTGAACATCAAACTGGGCCATGTGTGCTCTCCTGGAGCATTCTCTGGAACGGATGATAATGGTCGATATGAAGGTGCATCATCCCTGTTGTTGTACACAGTGTCTTTCATGAGGAAAAAAGAGTCCCTGCTTTAACAGCTGATGACATGTTTATATGCGTCTGTGTAATTTGTAACTATCGGTCGATGTCTATATAATACGTGTGTTGATATCAATACATCTTATTCTTAAGTTTGTTCTCTAGCTTTAAACTCTATAACAAGAGGAAATATGCATCCAGCTGAAACACATTTCAGAAAGTCATCTATGGTTCAAGAAGATTTCTCATCTCAAATCAAAATTATAATCCCCCATAACAAAAGACCTTCCTTCCAGGAATGAGTGAAGGGAAACATCTATGAAAATCTTTTGAAAGGATTATATCGCTTTTCTTAAGTTTAGGCGATCAAAACTGCACACAGTGTATCCGATGTGGTCTCAGCAATGCCCCGTACAGATGTAGTAAAACATTTCTCATTAAACGTGATAACCTTTGCCAGAAACAGCATCATTCCACTTACCTTCCAAATCACTTGCTGCATCTGCAGACTGATTTCATATGATTCATGTCCCAGGAACATGGAAACGGCCAGTATCACAGAGTTCTGCAATCTCTCTCCATTTAAATTGTTCACCATTGTTTTATCCTTCGTGACACAGTAGACAACTCACCTTATGTTCTTTCTGCTGAAGGTTTGCTCACTAACCTTCCCTGTCTGTATCACATTGCAGACTCAGTACCTCCATTTGACGACATCTTGAATGATCATCTTGGTGATGCGCTAATTGAGCTTTGCACCATTCAGTTCCCTTCCACCAGATCTTTGATACAGATTATTTGTCATTGATGATCTCACAGTGATCTCTACAGCAGTGCATTAGTTACAGTTTTGCAACCTGAAAATAAATATTTACCTCTACTCTCTATTTCCTGTTAGTGACAGCTTCCCCGTTCCTGTGTAGCACCTAAGTTGGGTTGAATCGTCTCCTCCTGGGCTGTGTAACGTAACTCAACGAGCTGAATTACTTCATTCTCTATTCCTGTATAACTTCTTCGAGGGGCAGAATGGTCTCCTCCCGTCTCATTTTAATGAATCCTGCCTGACTGAAAGCGGTGGTCCCCTACCTTGTAACAGCATCGAGGGGTGGATTGAGCGAACACACATAGGGTAGGGGCAGCAGTATATCTCTGTAACAGCTGCGAGGGCTGTATTGAGGGAACACACAAGGGGTTAGGGAGAGCAGTATATCTCTGTGATAGCCTTGAGGGGGAGATAGAGGGAACAACACATGGAGTAGGTGCAGCAGTACATTCTGTAACAGACTCAAGTGTGGATTGAGGGCACAGTGCATGGGGTGGGGCAGCAATTGTTCTTTTGGCTGCACCATTCAGACTGCTCATAACTAATCCGATTGTGTCTAACTATCCGTATCTGGTCTGTTTCCAATAAACATTGACTCTCCTATCCAGCAAAGATCAGTCAAGCTCAGCGTTGAACATCTTCAACAACCGAGTATAGCAAAGTGAACAAAACTCAACATAACGCTACCAATACTGCCTCAGCAGCGTCCTGTATAACTGCAACATAACTCCCTAATTTTGATGAGGTAAAAACAATGACTGCAGATGCTGGAAACCAGATTCCGGATTAGTGGTGCTGGAAGACCACAGCGGTTCAGGCAGCATCCAAATAGCTTCGAAATCGACGTTTCTGGCAAAAGCCCTCCATCAGGAATAAAGGCAGTGAGCCTGAAGCGTGGAGAGATAAGCTAGAGGAGGGTGGGGGTGGGGAGAAAGCAGCATAGAGTACAATGGGTGTGTGGGGGAGGGGATGAAGGTGATTGGTCAAGGAGGAGAGGGTGGAGTGGATAGGTGGAAAAGAAGATAGGCAGGTAGGACAAGTCCGGGCAAGTCAAGCGGACAGTTACTGAGCTGGAAGTTTAGAACTAGGGTGAGGTGGGGGAAGGAGAAATGAGGAAACTGTTGAAGTCTACATTGATCCCCTGGGGTTGAAGTGTTCCGAGGCGGAAGATGAGGCGTTCTTCCTCCAGGCGTCTGGTGGTGAGGGAGCGGCGGTGAAGGAGGCCCAGGACCTCCATGTCCTCGGCAGAGTGGCAGGGGGAGTTGAAATGTTGGGCCACGGGACGGTTTGGTTGATTGGTGCGGGTGTCCCGGAGATGTTCCCTAAAGCGCTCTGCTAGGAGGCGCCCAGTCTCCCCAATGTCGAGGAGACCGCATCGGGAGCAACAGATACAATAAATGATATTAGTGGATGTACAAGTAAAACTTTGATGGATGTGGAAGGCTCAGCAACTGTCTGCTTGACTTGCCCGGACTTGTCCTACCTGCCTATCTTCTTTTCCACCTATCCACTCCACTATCTCCTCCTTGACCTATCACCTTCATCCCCTCCCCCACTCACCCATTGTACTCTATGCTGCTTTCTCCCCACCCCCACCATCCTCTAGCTTATCTCTCCACGCTTCGGGTTCACTGCCTTTATTCCTGATGAAGGGCTTTTGCCCGAAACGTCGATTTCGCAGCTATTTGGATGCTGCCTGAACTGCTGTGCTCTTCCAGCACCACTAAGCCAGAATCCCTAATTTTGATACTCAGTGAAATACACTGATTAAGGCCAATGTACCAAAAGCTTTCTTCACTGCACTGTCTACTTCTGAATCAACTTCCAGAGAACCATACACCTGAATTCCAAGGTCCTTCTGTTCCACTACACTCCTAAAGACCCAACCATTCACCATGAAACTCCAACCTTGATTTGACTTTCTAAAATGCAAGAACTTACACTTTATTAAAATCCATTTGCCATTTCTCAACCCACTTCCCCAGCTGATCAAAATACTGCTGAAATTTCTGAAATTTATGATAACCTTCCTCACTCGCCATGAGACTGCTTATTTTCGTGTCGTCTTCAAACTTACAAATCATGCCTGTACATTATCATCTAAATCATAGACATCTGTGATATGCAGTGATCCCAGCACCATCCCCTGAGGCATTCCACTAGTCACAGGCCTCCAGTCTGACCAGCATTCTTCCTGTATCACCCTCTGCTTCCTACCACCAAGCCAATTTTGTACCTAATTTGCCACCTCCCCCTCAATTCCATGTGATCTCACCTTTCAGAGCAGCGGAACATGCGGAACCTTATTGAGGCCTTACTGGAATGCATATAGACTATGTATACCATCCTGCCCTCCTCAACGTTGCTGGTCACTTCATCAAAGAACTCCAACCAATTTACGAGTCATGATCTCCCATGCACAAAGACGTGCTGAATTTCATGAAGGGCTTTTGCCCGAAACATCCATTTTCCTGCTCCTCGGAAGCTGCCTGGTCTTCTCTGCTTTTCCAGCACCATTCTAATCATACTCCGAATCACATCCTGTCTTTCCAAATGCATGTATATCCAATCTCTCCGAATCTTCTCAAGTAACTTATCCACTAGATTTTAGGTTTGCTGGTCTTTCGTTCCCAGTTTTACCTTTGTAGCCTTCCTTGAATAAGGGCACAGCATTCGCTACCCTCCAGTCATCTGGGACCTGACCAGCGATAATGGAAAAGAACCAACCAGGGCTCCCGCAATTTCTTATCTATCCTCCTGCAGTGTTCCTGGATATATCTGGTCAGGATCAGGAGGTTTTAGAAATACTGCAAAGTCTGAAAAATACGTCTATTTATTTCCTGTACAAACACCAAAAAGTGAGAAAGTGACTCAATGATGGTCAACATCACTAATTAGAAAATTTATTAATCACAGGAAGTGACTTCAGAAGAATTCCAAATATTGTGAAAACCCGTGAATTCTCAGAAGTTTAGAATCCAGAAAAGGAAGGACATGAAACTGATAAGGAAACCAAAAAGCGAGCATACCTGCTAATAAACAGGAACACAAAGACTGCATAAATCAACGATCTATATTTCAAAGGAAACAAAATAAAAGCAAGGTCAAGAGTGGAAATTTGTAATTGGGAGAGGAGAGTTCATTGTGGAGAACAGGGAAATGGCCAAGAAAATAACCAGTTACTTTGCATCTGTCTCCATGGAGTAATATCCAGGAAATCACCCAGTAATTCCAAGTGACCATATCGGCCTTCTGAAGCTTAAGACAAAAAGTCAATTCAAATCAGTAACAAGGTAGTACTTGAAGATGTAGCTGTATTGAGCATTGCTAAGTCTAACGAAACAGATGTACGTCTCATCAAAACGTCAGAAATGAATCCCCAACAGTAGTATTAATTGCACTGTCGATGTTTTCCTTTACATTCTGCAGAGGACAGAAACTATTGTGGATAAACATGATCCAAGCACTATCGACGAATGGAAGGGATCCAAACAGCTACAAAAGGAAGAAGACATAGTGTGGAGAACTGCAGACCAATTAATCGACATCTGTAGGGAAACTGTTGAAATCTATTACACAGGATGATATTTTTGATATTTAGAAATTAACATCAACAATGGAGAAAATCAGCATGCATTTCTGATAGAGAAATCGTACTTGATAAACTTCGGAATTGTTTGCAGTTGTTTCTTATAACATAGATAATGGGGAACCAGTAGAAGTTGCAGATATTTGATTTTCGCAAGAGTTTCTCAATGAGTCCGTAAATTGAATGAATTTGAAGGGAATTTGGAGGAAGATATGTAAGTGGAAAGTTAAAGTTTGGTTTGCCTTCATTTAAGAGAGTCAGAGCATTGATGTAAAGACATGTTGAAGCAGTTTCACAGCGTGTTGATAGGACTATACCTGGAGTATTGTGCACAGTTTTGGTGAGCGAATCTCAAAAAAACATTCTCCAGATTAATCCCTCAGATGGTGAGATTGCCTGATGAGGAAACTCGGCCTGTGTTCTCTAGATTTTCAAAGAATGAGAGCTGGGTCACAGTGAAATTTTGAAAATTCACAAAACATATGACAAGTTGGAAATGAACAGAACTCTCCCCTCGCTGTCTATTCCACATTAAAGGCAAATAATGGCAGGATCTGGGACAGGCCATTTAAATCTGCAATAAGGAAGAAATTCATCACTTGGAGGGGACTAATTAACACAGGTGCAGGAAGCCTACTGGCACGCAAGATGAGTGAGAATCTCCAAATATTCGAGAGATTGTCCAGCGGAACAAAATAACCAGGGAACAGGTAGGACTCATTCGTGATTTGCCAAGTTGCAACCAAATCAACTTTAGTGGTAGGAGACAGAGGGTGGTGGTAGAAGGCTGTTTGTGTTTGGAGGCTAGTGTCCAGTGGTGTACCACAAGGATCAGTGCTGTGTTTCTTAATATTTGTGATTCGGAGGTGTTGGTGTTGGACGGGGGTGGACAAAGTTAAAAATTGCATAACACCAGGTTATTCTCCAAAAGCTTTATTCGGTGGCACTAGCTTTCGAAGTGCTTCATCAAAGCGCACAACCACCTGATGAAGACACAGCACTTCGAAAGCTCGTGCCTCCAAATAAACCTTTTGGAGAATAACCTGGTGTTATGCAATTTTTAACTTTGTCCACCCCAGTCCAACACCAACAACTCTGAATCACAAATATTGAGGGACACAGAACTGATCCCCGTGGTACACCATTGGACACTAGCCTCTCAAATAAATAAGCTGATGTTTTGTGATTTTAAACATTATCATAAAGGTTTCAGCTGTGAATATGGACGAGGGGTGGGGGGGGGTGTCATAAGTAAGTTTGTGTTTGATACAAAGTTTTGCCGGTTAGTTGGCAGTGAGGAGGAAGGCCTTATGTTACAGGAAGATACAGATGGAATGGTCAGATGGTCACATCAATGGCAGGTGGACTGTAACCCTGATAAATATGAGGTCATGCACTTTGGAAGAAGGAACCAGGCAGGGGAGGACTCAATGAATGGCAGCACACTGGGAAACTCAGAGGGTGCTTCTCCACACATCCCTGAATGTAGCTGGACAGGGTAGCACACAATTTGAGAAAGCGTACTGGAGCGTAAACACAGCCTTCACACATTGAAGCATAGATTATAACAGCTATGTGGAACTTTCGTTAGCCAAGATGGAATACTGTGTGTAGTTCTGGGAGCTACATTACAGGAAGGATGTGATTGCACTGGAGGGGTTGCAGAGGAGATTCACCAGGATGTTCCCTGTGATGGAGCATATCAGCTATGGAGAGAGCTTGGATAAGCTCGGGTTGTTTAGTTTGGAGCAGAGAATGCTAAGGGGGACGTGAATCAGGAGAATAAGATTACGAGGGACATGGACGGGGTGGGTAGACAGCAGCTGGTCCTTTTAGTCAAAGGGACACACTTTTAAAGTAAAGGTTTTGAGACTTAGTGAGGATTTGAGAACTGTTTTTTACCCAAAGTATGTTGGGTCTGGGATGCACTTCGTGAGAGGGGAATTGTCATGGTAACCTCAAAACCATTACAAAATACATGGTTGTGCACTTGAAATGCCATAAGATTTACAGCGACGGGTTTTGTGTTGGAAAGTGGGGCTACTGTAGACCGTGCTGTATTTCTGATCGTACAGAGTCTGTGCTTCTGTGATTGTATGGCTGTGGAAGGTCAATCATTCAGTAGCTCAAGATAGGAATTGATGGGTTTCTGAAGAATATCTTATCACAGAGTATATGAGTGAACTTGTAGTATCTTCTGAAAATACATTAATGGCAAAATTAAGAGAAAAAGGTGCAGCTTCCTTACAGTCTGATACCAGATAATTGAGGACAGGGAAATAGCAGATCAATGGAGCAAATACTTCAGTTATGCATTCACAGAAAAAAACCAAAAATAAGATTTCCTCGCAATACTAGGGAACTTTAGTCTGGTGAGAAAAAGGGAATAGAATAAAATTAGCAACTAAAACGTTTTAGAGAAAATATTGTACTGAAATTAATGGGCATAGACAAAGTCACGAGAGGTTTATGAAATAGGAATCATATTTGAGAAAGTGGCTTTTAGCAAAATTATGGAGACGGTATCAACGCAATACGACTGGAATCAGAAAGATTTTTGATAAAGCCCCAAGCCTTTTGTGCAAATTCGAATCCAGTGGGACTGGGGCTAATATATGGTCATGGTTTTAGATTGGGAGAGCTGGCAGGAAACAGTGAGTAGGAATAAAACCATGTTTTTTTGAATGGAAGGCTTGGAGGATATAAGAGGGATCGAGATTTGACATCCAGCTATTCCCAATACACATCATATCTTTGGTTGTGGGGCTCAATTGCAATATTCCCAAGTCTGCTGACAGTACTAAATGATGTCAGCTTCTGAGTGGATGAGGAGGTTGTAAGAAAGGCTCCAAGGTGATTGAGACAAGTGGAGTGACTGGGCAAATACGTGGTAGATAGAGAGCAATCGGAGAGATGAGAGGTTGTGTACTTTGATGGGAACAATAGAATGGCATCCTATCATTTGAAAAAGGATTGGTTGAAAATGATGATCTATAAATGAACTTTAGCTGCATTTTTGTTTATTTCTGCGAAGCTATCCGAGTCCATGTAGGTTAGTGAGTTCTGAACACGGAAGTCAATACTGGGAATGGCATTGGCATGCTGCATACAGTGTACATAGACCCAGCAAGTGGGGAGCTGTAACAGTGAAAAGAATCTGGATCTCCCTGTACACCAGTCACTGAAAGCAATATTGCAGGAGCAGAAAGCAGGTAGGAAGATAAGTGATTTATTCACCTTCATTTCAAGGGATTAGAATACAGGAGTAAGGGTCATTTACTGCAACTGAACAGGGTCTTGGTGGGACCCCATCTCGAACATTGTGCAGTGTTGTGTGCAGTTTTGGTGTCCTTACCTAATAAAGGGCAAACCTGACATTGAGGGAGTGCAGTGAAGGATGACCAGACCGATCTCTGGGATGACAGGTTAGTTGTGGGAGCAGAATTTGGGGTGACTGGGCCTGTATTCCATGGGCTTTAGGAAAATGAGTGGAGATCTCAGTGAGATATATAACACTCTGACAGGGTATGACAGATTGGAAGCAGGGATGATAGTTCACTTTGTAGAAAACAGTTCACGAATCGTATTGCACTCACATCGTACTTAATAAACAAGCGTTATCAAAGAACTCCCTATATATTGATGGGCCGAAGGCACTGTATTTCATAATGTTAAAACATATTTTGAGATATGAACATTGTGTGGGGAAAACTGCATTGAGGAGATGTTCGCCCATGAAATAGCATGGGGAAAGCTCAATGTGCTGAATGACCTCCTCCTCTCCCGATGTTTCTGTGCAGTCTGTGGGAAAGCTCTGTAAATGTTGTCACAAGATCTCAGATGTTAGGAAAGATGTCTATGCAGGGACAACAGGATAGTACTTCCCATTCCCTTTTCTGATAACGAGATTGATGCCAGATGTTCTGTCAGGTCTTATCCTTTAAGACCTCAGAGTCGTTCGATACAATTCAGTGTCTCACGTGGCCGATTCAGAGACCATGTCTGTGTGTCTGGAGTCACTTTTAGGCCAGACCAAGAAAGCACGGGAGATTCACTTCCTGAAAGTACATTGGGGAAGGAGATTGATGTTTACAATCAACATTAGACACAAGATCACTATTAATGACACCAGATTTTAGGTCTCGATATTTTATTAATTATTTTTAACTTCCACCAGCTGCCAGAGCATTGGCCTGGTCTGGATTCATAATCCAATCATATGTTCATTACAGCACCATCTTCACATGGGGACCTATCGGAAACCCACACTGACCTGATTATTTCGGTGCTACTTGACAGCTCTGTCAAAAAGTATTCTCACCAATGTGACTGTCGTCATGGGGCTGAGGGGGTGGTAATTGGTCAGATTGTAATTATTCTCCTCTTCGGGGACTGGACATAGTTGAGGAATTTTCCACGTTGTAAGGGAGATGTCAGAGTTGGAGCTGGAATGAAACACCTTCCCCAGGGACACGGCTTGTTGTGCAGCACAAGTCTTCAGTCCTGTTGCAGGGATGGTGTCAGGGCCGATTGCCTTTGTCGTATCTACTGTTTTCAGCTGTTTCCTCATGACTATACAGCAAATCGAATTGCTTGAAGACTGGTATCTGCGATTCTGTGGGAATCATGATGAGTGTGAGTTGGATCATCCATTCAACCCGTCTGGCTGAGGATAGTGCAGACACCACATCCTTGACTTTTTTCACTGACGTACAGAGCTGTTCCGATATTTAGGATGAGGATATTTGTGGAGTCCTCTCCTCCAGCAAATTGTTTCATATTCCATCGACATCTATGTTTGGATTTGGCAAGACGGACAGAACTTAGATCTGATCTGTTAGTCTTGGGATCATTTCCCCTCTCCATCAGACATTAGTTCTGCTGGTCGGAATTTAACCAGTTAAGTGTGGTAGCTTTAATGGGTTGTCAACAGGTTTAGGTCCACGTGATTCCGACCCTGCAATGTTCACCCACACTCATCACTGAACCATGGATCGGTTTGATGGTAATGGTAGACTGATGAATTATCCTCGGCATAATGTTACAGATTGTCGTTGAATACAGTTCTGCTTCTGCTGCTGCTGTGGTCTACAGCATCAAATGATAACCCAGTTTGAGTTGCAATATCTACAATTCAATTCTACTGTCTGTCCCCCAGTTCACACCGAGACCCATTCACCCATCAGCCCTGTATTCTGTACCTAACCTGGTTTCTGATGCGGTAACACTTGCATTTTAATATTCTCATTCTGCTGAGGGCCTCTCCCTAGTGTCACGCCTCTAATTTGTTACTTTAATTCAATCTATTTAAAGTAATGATCGAAATCATTTCTCTTCCACAATGTCAACTTCTGTATTTGAAGTGAATGTGTCTCCCTCTGTTTTTATCCCTGACCGTGATTAAGAACTCTGTAGTGTCAGTGATGCCAGACTTATGTAGTTTCAGAGTCAAGGAACTTGTCACCATGCGTTATTGTTCAGTCCCCAGTGTATGGCTCTCCATGTTAGACAGGATGTTTGAACATCTTTGACATACTTCTTTGGAAATTGTTCAAAAACAGAAATTGCTGAAGAAATTGCTGAAGATGTTGCAGCATCTTCTGGAATGAATGCAGTGTTAAACTTTCAGGTCCAGTGACCCTCTACAAAGCTCTCAGTTTCTCAAGCAATTTTGTTATTTTTATTACAAGTATCCATAGTTATTTGTTTTGTGAAAATTTTTCTGTGCCTATTCATTTCTGGAGAAACTCAGCAGGTCTGTTAGCATCTGCAGAGACAGTGAAACAGCGTTAGCATTTCAAGCCCAGTGTGACACTTCTTCATAACTGAAAAGCATTGGAAACTTGGCTTTTTAATAGCTTTCCAGAGGTGGGAGATCGGTGACAGGGAAAAGAGGGCGTGGTAAAGATAAACCGGCTTTTAGCAGTGATGAATGATAAGATGATATAAAATGGGTTTAAATTAAGGTGTGAATCGGGAAAGGGGTTCTCTCTATTGAGTGTAAGATAAAGAAGACACAATCACGCAAGGTCATAGGGAGGCCAGGAGGGAGAATGTTGACTCTGTGGTATTATAAAGATCTGGCCATAAATATGTTTTCACTGTCGGGATCATCACCTCGTTTAGACAAAGGCTATCGAGTGCTTGGCTTCTTATTGGCACTAGTAAGAGTTTCATGCTGCCTTAATTTTGTAATCGGGAGGAAAAACAAATCACAGTGTGAAGTTTGATCGAAGTATTGTTTATCTCTCATGTTTACTATAGTTTCAAATTTGCAGTATTTATCTTTAAATGCTTGTTCTTAAAGTTAGTATTGGGTGGAGGGTTGAGGGATGACATTATAGAAGTTTCTAAAATCATGAGAGGTATGGATAGGGTGAGTAGCCAAGGTCTTTTCCACGGGATGGGGGAATTCAGCTGTAGAAGGCATAGGTTTAAGGTGAAAGAGGGAAAATTTACAAGGCACGCAGGAGCAGTGTTTTTACACAGAGGGTTGTGTGGGTGTGGAATGGGGCCAAAGGAAAGCAGCTGGGATGAGCATAATTTGGAAAACCTTGCCAGCATGGACATTTAGAAAAGCTTCACGCAGGTTCAGAGTGGTTTGGTGAAAGGGAAATTATACGTTGCCCTGTAAAATCATGCAAAGTATTTCTGGAGATGTCTGAGAATGCAACAAGCGGACTTGATAAAGGAGATCTGGTAGAAACCAGACTTTCTAGAGATTTTCCTCAAGGTATTACAGAACAAAAGTTATTACACAAGACAGAAGCTCGTAGGATGATGGAAAATGTATTAACATGTGATGATGATTGTTAGAAACGAAAATCGCTTCTCAATAATCGCTCTAGACAAATTCAGGAAAACAAAGTTTTATTAGCAAGTCTGCAGAGTTGGGCACCCTTCTGAGAAAAGGCGCCCTGAGGTTTACAAAGTTTCTCATTATATACAGCACAACTCCCTCCCCTCTTTGGCTCTAAAGAGTCACGAGGTTCACATTCTAAACCGTCAGTATTTTTTTCATTCTGCACCCTTGTCACAAAGTCTGCAGCGCGAGTTGTTTTTTTATTACCCTGTAGACTTATCGGTCAAGGACTTATTCTTTTCTGTCTGTGTTAGTGGTCTTATCAATCTGTAGCAGATGTCTCTTGAGTTGTTTTTCTATCCTGCAGTCTTATCAGTCAAGGACTTATTCTTCTCTGTCTGTGTTAGTGGTCTCATCAATCAAGGACTTGTTTTTTTACTCTGCTCACAAAATGTCAGCATTTGCACAATTTAAATTATCCCACTTTTGAGTATACAAAATGTTCTTACAAAAGAAGCATGTCTTGGCCTGTTTTACCCCAACCCCTATGGCTCTATTCCCCTTAGTTTTTAGGGTCATGCACATTTTAATTGTTTGAACCGAAATCGCCTCTCACAATGATTGGTTAGCACAAAGCAATCGGAGAGTCAGGATAAATGAATCTTCATGATAAAGGTGTATCTGCTGGAGGACCACAGCTATCAGTCCGATGGCATCAGTTATTTACACTCTATACTGATAGTCTGAAGGAGGGAGCTGAGTGCAATATACATCTGAGTTTGAGGATGACACTGAGAATCAAAAGGCAGGCTGTTATTTAATGGAGAGCGCTTCCAGAAAAAGAACAGTACAAAGGGATTGGAGTGTTCCTGTGTATGAAACATAAAGTCAGCATGCTGGTGCAGCAAGTAACCAGGTTGGTACATTAGCTGGCTTCCAGGGATGAAAGGGCTGTGATATTGAGAATCTCTAAAATGGTGAGGCGATTATTCATTGGGGTTTAAATGAATGAAGAGTGATACTGCTGAAAATTACAAGACACAGAAGGGATTTGAGAATGTAGATGTTGAGAAGTTGTTACCAGTCCTGAGTGGAGTCTCGAACTCGAGGACATAGATACCGAATATGAAATATCAATTTCTATCTGAGATACAAAATGATGTCTTCTCTCAGAAGGTAGTGAATGCCTGGAATTCCCTAACCCAGAGAGGTGTGGAGGGATACAAGGAGTCGGCAAGAAAATGGAGTTAGACCTGGAGTAAATCAGCCATGTTCGTATTAAATGACAGGGAAATCTTGAGGGGCCGAATAGCCTACTGTTGTTCCTTTTTATTGATTTCACATGATATGCTTTTGCAAAGTAACTGGTTATTTTCCCCGAAGTTGTGTTGTGTAATGCTACATTTGGGTGAGCAGAGGATTTGTTTGAGTTAACGCTGGGTGGGGTATGGGGTCTGTATTCACAGTAAATCTGGGTCTGTAACACGACCCACATCTGAAGCAGACGTTGCAGAGAGGGGAAGCCTGGGAACAGGGTATAGGGGTGTGTGTCTCTTCCTGACCCAGCCTGGATTTTCCAAGTACATTTCCAAAACTGCACCTAACCATCGGAGTGGCCTCGATCTGCCACTGTGTAGCAGTTCCAAAGGGCTGAATGGAACTTTAGAAGACAGTGGTGAGGGACAAGAGCGGGCCTTTCGGTCCTTTGACACTACTCCACCAGTAAATAAGGTCGTGGCTCATCTCATTGTGGTCGCAGCTACACGTTTCTCTCCATGCACCATTATCCCTGATTCACCTGTCTATGGAAAATCAGACGAAGCTAGCCTCGATATAATATAAAGATTCTGCCATCCCAAACTTCTGGGAAAGAGAATTCCCACTTGAATGAATCCCCACTTTGTGATTTTATTCTCACTCCAGATGTGACTGAGGATGGAGGGTGTCACTCTTTCCTTTTCCATTCCCACTCTTCCACTGCTCACAACAAATTTTAAATGTAACCAGGTTGGTGACGTCGCCGATGATAAAGGTCTCAGACTGGGTCAGGTTCAGTGATAAGAACAAGTCAGGCAGATTTCTTTAGTCCGCCACAAGTTACTAACAGAACTAACGGAGGAGTATGATGGATCTGTGGGTAGCACTGCTGCCTCACATCACCAAGGAGCTGGGTCCAATTCCAACCTCGGGTGAACCTCTATGTGGAGTTTGAACATTCTCCCCCTGCCTGTGTGGGTTTTCTCCCAGTGCTCCAGTTTCCTGCCACAGTCCAAAGATGTGCAGTTTATAGTGGAATTTCAATAGTGCCCAGGGATGCGTAGGTTAGGAGGGTTAGTTATGGGAAATGAAGGCTTACATGGATAAGATTGGGGGGCACGTCCAGGTGGGATGTCGCTTGGTGGGTCAGTGTGGACTTAATGGACGGAGTGTCCTGCCTCCACACTGTCGAGGTTCTATGACAATGACAGCAAATTTAGGCTATGCAAACATCCAGTGGGTATATACCTGATCCATTCTTCTCAAGGTCTTGTATGCAGTTTTCTCTCATTCCAAGAGTAACCTGTTAAAGCCTTCATAATATAAGCCTTTCACCCCAGAAACCGTGAAATGAAATATCTCTGAACTGCTTCCAATGTAATTATATCCTTTCTCAGATAAGGAGACACAAAAAACTAATCTCACACTCAGATCATAATGTTTATAATGTCTTTATAATGTCTTAGGAACACTCTTTCCCACGGAGCAATGGAGGCAGAAATGTTGAATATTTTTTTGAGGCACAGATGGAAGGTTCATGAATAACAGAGTCAAGGATTATCGAGGAATGGGCAGCAATGTGCAGAGTGGGGGAAAATGTAGACAATGGTATCTAATGACACAGCTTCAGAACCTCCAGGAATATCATGTAAAATGAAATGATAATATTGATAAAATTTTAAGGGTGAATACAAAATGGCAATGATCCAGTAGGTCTGCTTTGCTGTGCTCTGTATCAACACACGGGCAAAGTGTTTCTCTAACCCACCCCATCCCTGGCATTTAATTAAAATTCAACACTAAAAGAGCAATAGAATCTTTACCAATCCCGTTTTGTCGAATGGAAATGACAAAACACGGGAAAGGATCGAGTAAGTCCCAACAAGCGGTGAACCCGTCAGAAGCCTCCCGCCTCAGGCGACTGACTGTGTGGAGTTTGCACGTTCTCCCCGTGTCTGCGTGGGTTTCCTCCGGGTGCTCCGGTTTCCTCCCACAGTCCAAAGATGTGCAGGTGAGGTGAATTGGCCATGCTAAATTGCCCCTAGTGTTAGGTAAGGGGTAGATGTAGATGTAGGGGTATGGGTGGGTTACGCTTCAGCGGGGTGGTGTGGACTTGTTGGGCCGAAGGGCCTGTTTCCACACTGTAAGTAATCTAATCGAAGTAATCTAATCTAATCTAAAGCATCGAGCATACCTGAGGCTGTAGCTACAACCCACTCTGCTCGTTGAATAGACCCAGTTCCTCACCAGGCCTTGGTCACTGTGTTCATCAATGATTGAAGCCATGATTGAAGAACCGTTCAGCCGTGGCTACAGCCGCTCTCAGCCGTGCTCCAAAAACATGAGCAGCAACTTGCCAGCCTTGGAAACAGAACAGACGATGTCAAGGGCCGAACTGCAGTGACAGAGACCGTGATCGATTCCTCTCGGGAGAGGATCCACGCCCATGAAAACAGGTCTGCATCTTAACTGAAGAAGATGACGACCTCGAGAACAAGGGTAAGATGAAGAATATTCACATCGTCGGTTTGCTGGAGTGGACAGAAGGTGGTCAGCTGGTGAGTTTTTTCAAGAACTGGCTGCAGCGATTCCTTCACTTTCAAACTGAGGAGAGACGGGTGAAGAGTGAGAAAGTTCATCGGGTTGTGGCACGGAAGTCAGACTCAGACCAACGCCTTCATCCTGTCCTTGCACGATTGCACAGTTAGGGAGACAAACAAAGACTGATGGAATCTTTCAGAACCCAGGGGTTCTGAAATCCACTGGGGTTAATTGACAAGAGCTCCAGGATTATGTTCTTTCAGGACTTTTCAGCGGCGGTGATTCAGGAAAGAAAATCTTTTGATGATATAAAGAGAAGAGTAAGGGAACTTGAGATTCAGTATTCCTTACAGTTCTCCGCTGTGTTCCATATTGTTTTGAATGGATCCTTGAACCCGTCTGACTCTCCAGAGAAAGCGAAAACTTTTAAAGTAAGCTGGATATTTAGATAATCATGTTTCAATCTTAAGGAAATTTTGTTTGATTTTTCTGCTATTAACCAGTGTTAAATTATAGCTGGGAATGGGTTGAGTACCCATTTTTAACTTCCTCATTAGTATTACTTCTTTTTTTCTTTCTTTGCTTGTGTCTGGGTTGCAGCTCAAGCTGGAGGGTGTTACAAAGGTAGTTGTGATGACTAAGTGCTGACCGAAGGGCAGTTAAAGCCCGATTTTTGTTGTTAATTGCCATGGATTCCATATTGGTAGTGGGCACAAGATAAAGTTTTGAGATATGTAAGCATGCCCAGTGGGCGGTGGGGGGTAAATTCTCCAATCGAGTGTCATTAGCATTTTGGATTTTATTTCGTTTTTTGGTTTTTTATGTTTAGCTTTGGAAAGTTTTGAGAGCTTGTTAGTTGTAGTATTTTTAGTTTGTACAGTTTTTATGCTCAATGAGTCTTTTTTTCATTCATTCTCAGCGATGTGTAATTCGATGTGAAACTCAAGGGTTGAAATGTTGCTACAGTGTGTTATGGATAATGATGGGCTTAAATGTTGTACCTGGAACATTAAGGGGAGCCATCTGCCAGTCAAGAGGAAAAATGTACTTTCTAATCTTCAAAACGAGAGAGTGGATGTTGTCCTATTGCAGGAGATGCACCTTGATGACAAGGAACATTTGACGTTACAGCAGGGCGGGTTTGATCGGATTTATTTCTCGTATTTTAATGCTAGGAGTAGGGGAGAAGCCATACTAGTGAAGAAGAATATTCCATTTAAATTACTAGATTGTATTAGACACTCACGGAAGGATCATCATTCCCAAAGTCTTGAGCTATGGGAAATAATACAGTATTTTGAATGTTTATTGCCACCCGGCGCACCCTCTTAAAATCCTGGTAGATGCATTTTCCAAATTAAGTTATGTTGCATCGTGGCACATGATTGTAGAAGGAGATTTCAACTGTCTTATGGATGCACGGTGGACAGAATGTCCAAATGTCCCCCAATACCCTTGTTATAATGTAAGCAATTAATGGATTTGTGTGCAGAACTAGAGCTGGTGGATGTCTGGAGGCAGATCCCCATCACAAGTAGGGATTTTATTTTCTCCTTTAACCGGCATAAATGGCACATGAGGGTTGATCTCTTCCCCATCCCTGCAACAATCTTAGATTCGGTGGCATCCTACACAACTGGGAATATTACCCTAACATTCCTGCCCCAGAAGTAAGATAGAAGTCACATAAGATTATATTGTATGCAGATGAGGGTCTTATGTTTTTGTCAAATCCCACAGTTTCGGCAGCTCACGTGATGCAATGCATTAATTCGCTTATCACCTTTTCGGGCTATAAGATTAATTTTACACATTTGTGGCCTTCTCTGTGGGAGGTCTCAGGGAAATACCTTATGTTGAAGGCAAATTCTGGTTTCCTTTCAAATGGTCACGGGGGTGGATTCCCTATTTCATATATTCATTACATCCGTCTTTGATCATTTTTTTAACGTGAACTATGTCCATTTGTTTGACAAAATTAAACAAGACCGTCAAAGATGGGAGGCACTTCCAACATCCTGGCGAGGTCGGCGAGCTGTTCTGAAAATGAATGCCTCTCCTCATTTACTATACCCCGTGTGAATGCTTGAACTATGGGAAATAATACAGTATTTTGAATGTTTATTGCCAACTTGTGCACCCTCTTAAAATCCTGGTAGATGCATTTTCCAAAGTAAGTTATCTTGCATCGTGGCAGATTATTGTAGAAGGAGATTTCAACTGTCTTATGGACCCACACAGATATTTCCCAGACAGATATTTTGGAGACTCAATGGCTGATTTATCTCTTTTATTTGGCACTATAGGCGACTCTTTATCAAGCTAACCAAATTGAAACTACCCCACAGAGTATGGGGAGTAGATCTTCCAGATTAAAAGCTATCAATTAAGCACTTTATTATCCTATGTTAGTGTGTGGACCACTGAGGACTTGGTGTCAATACGGTGAGATATTGAACCCTCTCAGACAAAGTGAAACCTTACTAGTCTGTTGTTCTTAGACAAAATGACAACATTTATGGAGTATTATCATAACCCAATGATTATCAATAAAGTTAAAGCATGAATGCCAATGCGTCAGGTCAAGGGCAATATAGCCAAAATCATGTTTCTTACCCCTATAATTGGTATACCGAATTGTCAACCGGGGATAATGGATTCCATGTTTAAACTGTGGGAAGCCATGGGTGTAACTTGCTTGAGTGATTTAGAATTAGTAGAATCCCTACAGTGTGGAAACAAGCCCTTGGGACCAACAAGTCGACTTCGACCCATCCAGACCCATTCCCCTACCATCCTATATTTAGCCTGACTAATGCTCCAACCTACACATCCCTGAACACTATGTGTGATTTATCAATAGCCAATTCATCTAACCTGCACATCTTTGGACCCTGGTGCTGTGAGGACGCAGTGCTATCTACTGAGCCACCACGTATTATTTTAAAGAGAAAGAATGACATCATTTGATCAAATAACTTGTAAGTATGGACGACCTAGTAGAGGCCTCTTCTGTTTTTTTGTCCAGATCCGAGATTTGATTTTTAAAAAACATACCTTTAACAGACTCTTACAGATCCGATAGAGAGAAGTGGGTGCTTATTGCTTAGAATACACTCTCTGTGAGTACCCTTTTTCATTAGTTGGAGTTTGTCCCCTCAGACAAGACTGTGCAGCTTTGGGATGGCTGCGAGAGAGAGTTGGGGATTCCGAACAACTCGGAGAGATTGAGAGGACATTTGTGAAAATGCTCGAATGATTTTGATCTGTAATAGGACCCATTCCATGCAGTTGAAAATTCTTCATTGGGTCTATCTGACCCCAGATTGTCTCTCAAAATGCACAGTGGGATTATCTTCAGCATGTGGTAAATGCAGAATGACTACAGGCACTCTTACCCTTGATTGTTGTCCTGCTGCAGTCTTCATATATATTGGAGCACTGTGTTATGTGTGATAGAGTAGGTATTGGGGACTGAATTGGAGATGGACCCGGTTTTTCTTTTCCTGGGCCTGCTCAGGGAACCTGACGCAGATGCACACGAGGAAAAGCATTATATCCTTACTTTCTGTGCTAGGAAACATGTTCTGTTGTGTTGGATGTCTAAAAACCCTGGGTCTGTTAGGTCGTCGTAAGTTCTTCATGGAGAATATCCCTTTGGACTTTCTCACTAGTATGGTACATCAAAAAAAAACAGATTTTCATAAGACATGGCAGCCCTTTTTGGATTACCACGATGCAGGTTTATCTGTCACATTAAGAAGGGCTTTTATATATTGTCTTATGAATCTAATATCCAATGAGAAACAATTATGAACATAAAGATGCGTATCAGTTAATGCTCTTGAAGAACGAGAGCTATCGTTTTGTTATGCTGAGCTGTACTATGTATTCATTATTTATTTTTTATTTTTGTTTTTCTTCCGTCCATTTAACGTTTTTAACTTGTTTTGTATGTACATGCACATGAGTGTAATTCTGTTCAGTTATTTGAGTTGTGTTGTTATTGAGTTATTATAATATTAAAAATCTCTTTTCAATAAAATTATTTTTAAAAATTAAAATGCTAACATTGATAGAATAGAGTCCCAAAGAACTCTCATTAGAGAGACCACTTATGCTGGTTTACCCTGAGGGTCACCACATCTCGGGTGATGGGGTGAGGTTGAGGTTGAGACAGCTTCCCCTTCATGGTAACCTCTGTCAGTGTGAGGAACTGAACCGGCGCTGCTGGCTTCCCTCTGCAACACAAACCGGCCGTCCAACGAACTGACAGAACTGTTACAGACAGAAACAGTCACATGCAAAGGGCAAGAGAAACTTTCATAATAATGAAAATGTCAAATTCTGATAACGGTCAAGATAACGGCTGAGGGCAAGATCGTTCTCTGCTCGAAATTGTATTTTATAACAAGACATGTTTCGAAGCTGTCTTTGATTTAATATCATTAAGGTGATTCAAGTGAAATAACCAGAATTACTAAGTGTGATTGGAATCTATAACCATAAAATAAGTGTAGATTTCTTGCTTGGTCTGTGTAAAGCACGCTGACCATCGTATGAAAGTATAAAGGAAATGGAATATATTGTTAGTGCGTTCCATGGGAAATGCCCTTGAACAGGTACTTGAAGAGAAATGGGGTAAAAGTGCCGGAGTGCCGTCTGGTCAATCATGATGGGTGGGAGAATCGGGCTGGTATTGAATGAGAGGGACACCATGGGGTGGGGTAGGTAGCTAATGAGGTGAGTTCGATAAGAGAGCACCAGGAAACCAGCTCAACTTCGTCCAGACAGTCCCTCTGTCACACTCAACGAAAATGAAACTGAGACAAATTACTGTTTTATACAGCTCAATGTAATGAAGATTCTGCAGTCCTTCCTCCCTCCCAGTTACAAAGTTGCAGGACAAACGCTCATTCAAAACTCTCCATCGCCTGAACTCACACTAATATACCATTCACTGATAATTCTTCATAATACTGACCCGTGTTGCATGATACTGTCGAAATATCTTCACTTCAGCATTCTGAAACTAGTGAACATATCTTTCCATGACATTTTTTCTCGCTCTCCGCCTCCCTGTCTCTTTCCCAAAACACACGGATTTACAGTCACACGGTTCTACAGACGGAAACAGGCCCCTTCGGCCCAGATGGTCCATGACGAACAAAATGTTCATCCACACTCATCCAATTTCTCTGCCCTTGCTCTGTATCTCGCTAATCCTTTCCTATCTGTGTATTTGTCCAAATGCCTTTTCAATGTTGTTATTGTACCCATCTCAACCACTTCCACTGGCAGCTCACCCCATTAGTATACCATACTCTGTGTAAAAAAGTTGCCCCTACGGGTTAATTTTCATTTTATTCCTCTCGAAACATTAACGGATGTCCTCTAGTCCTCGATTCCCCAACCTTGCGAAAAAAATTCAAGTGTTTAACCCTATGCACGTCTCTCATAATTTGATAAGATCTACACTTCTTGTTGTGGTTCTGTTCGCCGAGCTGGGAATTGTTGTTGCAGACGTTTCATCCCCTGTCTAGGTGACATCCTCAGTGCTTGGGGGCCTCCTATGAAGCGCCTCTGTGATGCTTCCTCCGGCATTTATAGTGGTTTGTATCTGCTGCTTCCTGTTGTCAGTTCCAGCTGTCCGCTGAAAATTCTGCAACACAATTTCCCAGCTCGGCGAACAGAACTACAACAATGAACACCCGAGCTACAAATCTTCTCACAGACTATCTACACTTCTTTAAGAACCCCCTTCAGTTTCCTAGGCTGTAAAGAAATAAGTTCTAACCTGTCCAACTTCTCCCTATAACTTAAACCCTTTAGCCCAGGAAACATCTCTGAAATTTCTTCTGCACTCTTTCTAATTCAATAATATATGTTCTATAGCAAGGTGAACAAAACTGAACCCAATACTCCAACTGCAGCCTTACCAACTTCCTGTATAATTGCAACATAACGTCCCAACTTCTATACTGAATGCCTGTGTGCCAACCGCCTTCTTCACTGTCCTGTGTATCTGTGACCCAAATTTCAGACAACCGTGCACCTAATCTCTAATGTCCTTTGTTCCACTACACTCCTTAAGGCACTCTCGTTCATCATTAAACACCTACCTGGATTTCACTTTGCAAAATGCAAGACATCACCCTTGCCTATGTTAAACTTCACATGATATTTCCCAGCCACTTCCACTGCCGATTAAGGTACTGCTGCAATTTCTGGTAATGTTCCTCATTGGATCCCTTCTGTTTTAGTGTCATCTGCAAACTTACTAACCTTGCGTTGTGCACTCTCGTCCAAATCATTGATATAGATAACAAACAGCAATGGGCCCAGGACCGACCCCTGAGACACTCCGCTAGTCACAGGCCTCCAGTCCGACAAGCATACCTCCACCATAGCCATTTGCTTCCTAACGCCAAGCCAATTGTGTTGCCAATTTGCCAGATCACCTTGGAGCCCATGCGATCTAACCTTCTCGAGCTGCCTACCATGTGGAACCTTATCAAAGGCCTTACTGAAATCCATATACACTATGTCCATCACCCTGCCCTCGTCAACCTTCCCGGTCACTTCCTCAAAAAACTACGAACAAAATTTGTAGGGCATGATCTGCCATGCACAAAGCTATGCTGACTTCTCCAAATCAAACTCTTTCTTTCCAAATGCATACACATCTTATCTCTCAGAACCTTCTCAAGTGGATTACCGAAAACAGATGTGAAGCTTACTGGTGCATACTTCCCAGGCATTTTTTGCAGCCCTTCTTGAAGAAGGGCACTCCATTTGCTACTGCCCAGTCGTCTGGGACCTTGCCCCTGAACTGTCTTCTCTCGCCTCTTTCAGTGTTCTTGGATATACCTGGTCAGGACCAAGAGATTTATCTGACTTTATGCATTCTAATATGTCCAACAGCACTCTACTGTGATATTAACAGTACCAAGATATGACAACTAACCCCACCAAAGGTCACAGATCTTCACGAATTTCTTCATGGTAAACACAGAGGGGAAATTGAGGACCTTGCCCATCTGTTGTGGTTTTACACATGAATGCCCACTTTGCATTTTAAGGCATCCTATTTTCTCTCTAGTCGCTCTTTTTCTTTACTATACTGACAGCACATCTTTGGATTCCCTACTTTTCTCAGCCAAGGCAAGTCGTACCCCCTTTTCGCTTTGCTGATTTCCTTCTTCAGTAAACTCCTGCATCCCTTGGGACTCTCCAGAGATTCCATTGATCCCAGCTGCTGAACCTGAGCCACGCCTCCTTTTTGCTGGTCAGAGCCTGATTATCTCTTGTCATCCAGGGTTCTCTCTTCCTACCTCACTTTCCCTTCACCCTCACAGGAACATATAGACTTTGAACTTGAAATATCTCACTTTTAAAAGCCTCCCACTTACCAGAGATCCTTTTGCCTGGAAACAAGCTACTCCAATCAACGTTTGCAAGTCCCTGTCTAATTCCAACAAAATTCGCCTTGCCCCAAATTAGAACTTGAATCTGTGGACCAATTCTGTCCCTGCCATAACTGTTTTAAAATTAATACAATCCAATCACCAATCCCAAAATGCTCCCCACTTTACCTCCGTCCCCTATCCTGCCCTATGTCCCAACAGTAGGTCGAGTTTGTCCCTTCACGAGTAGGACCCTCCACATGCCGCTTGTGGAAGCTTTCCTGAACACACTTAACTAATTTCTTTCCATCTTAGTCCTTAAACCTCTGGAAGTCCCAGTCGATGTTAGTATAATTAAAATCACCTATTATGACAACCCTATTGCTCCTGCAAGTCTCGCCAGTCTCCTTGCATATTTGTTTCTCTAATTCCCATTAATTATTTGGAGGCTTATAGTGCAACCACCATAACATCACCAACCCCCTTTTACTTCTTTGCACCATCCACAAAACCTCACTGGACATTATCTCAGTTATTTCATCTTTAAATACTGGAGTGGTATGCGCCTGAGTTGGAACTATTGGTATTTAAACTGTTTCAATTTACATCTCTCCTTCCCAGTGATTTTCACACCCACAGCACCCTTGTCAAGGCGCAATGGAGATACAGAGCTGTAAATGGATGGGAGCTGCACATCCTGTCACTTCCAGCATCGACTGCAAGCTTCCCCACACTGGGCAGTGATCTAACACAGTGCTGAACAATGCAAAAACCTGGGGTTATATATGGATGAACCAGTGCAGACTGCACAGTTCCTCCCGCTGGACATTTAGCCCAGTATTATAGATCAATTATTGGTGTGGGCTGAACAGAGTTCAACTCTGGATATTGCTGGGTTGCATTCAGCAGTTCGCTAGCTGGATCTACACTGTGCTCCATCCTGAATATATAATGGATTGGCCGGTTAGGTGAGTTGGATTGCGAATGTGAGAGAACTAAACTTCTGGCAATGCCTTTATTTTGTGTTTTCATTCTTGTGATTGGACCCTTCAAATCCTGACTCCTCAGATGAGACCCGACCCTCTGGATGAGTGATGGTGACTGTTGTTACAGCATCTGAGTCTGCAACATGACCAACAAATGGAGCAGAGGCTGCAGAGAAGGGGGTCTTCGTAAAATGGGATGAGGAAATCACCATCAGATGAGCCATGGTCTTAGTGAATGGTGGGGCAGGATTGTGTGGACTACGAATGCAATTTATTCATATATTTCTGTTTGTTAGAGGCAAACTCCCCTTCTCTCCCAGTGCCCAAAGCTGGTGGGGAGTGAGTCACCTCCTGCTGTCCCTGCATAATAGGATCCTGGGGCCTCACAAGCCTCTAGATTTCCCAGTGATGGTCTCGAGCAGTTGAGTGACTGCCTCCTGTTCCTGTGTCCCAGTCTCGAGCAGTTGAATGACACCCTCCTGTTCCGCTGTCCCAGTCTCGAGCGGTTGAGTGACTCCCTCCTGTTCCTGTGTCCCAGTCTGGAGCAGATGAATGGCTGTCTCCTTTTCCTGTGTCCCAATCTCAAGCAGTCGAATGACACCCTCCTGTTCCTGTGTCCCAGTCTCGAGCGGTTGAGTGACTCCCTCCTGTTCCTAGGTCCCAATCTCAAGCAGTTGAGTGACTTCTTCCTGTTCCTATATCCCAGTCTATAGCAGTTGAGTGAGTGCCTCCTTTTTCTGTGTCTCAGTCTCGAGCAGTTGAGTGACTGCCTCCTGTTCCTATGTTCCAGTCTCGAGCAGTTGAGTGACTGCCTCCTGTCCCTGTGTCCCAGTCCGAGCAGTTGAGTGACTGCCTCCTGTCCCTGTGTCCCAATCTCGAGCAGTTGAGTGACTGCCTCCTGTTCCTATGTTCCAGTCTCGAGCAGTTGAAGGACTGACCAAACAAACTGACTGACAGAATTCAGAACCTGAATAGCCTCTTCCTGTTCCTGTGTTATACACTCAAGAGTCAACAGAGTCTCAGTGATGTACAGCTCAGAAAAAGACCTTTCGATCCAGTCGTCCATTCTGACCAAATGTCCTAAATTAATCTCGTCCCCCTTGCCAGCACTCGGCCCATATCCCTCTAAACCCTTCCCATGCATGTACCTATTCAAATGCCTTTTAAATGGTGTAACTGGACCTGCCTCCACCCACCTCTTTTGGGTGCACAGTCCATAAACACAGCAGTCTCTCTTTGAAAGTGTTGTATCTCCTTTACCTTTATAAATCTTTCTCCTCTCACCTTAAACCTTTGTCCTCTAATTTTCGACTCGCCTATGCTGGGGTAAAGACGTTGACTGTTTACCTTATCTATGCCCCTCATGACTTTATAAACCGCTATAAGGTCACCCCTCAGCTTCAACACTTGAAAATAGTCCCAGCCGATTCAAACTCTCCCTGTAGCTCAAACACTGCAACACCTGCAACATTTAAAAAAATCTCTTCTGCACTCTTTCAAGTTTGACAACATCTTTCCGACAGCAGGGAGACCAGAATTAAAGGCAGTATTACAAAAGTGGCCAAATCAATGTCCTGTACATATTTAACATGTCATGCAAATACTTCGACTCAAAGCATGCACCAATAAAGGGAAGATCACCAAGTGCCTTCTTCACTGCGCTGTCTACCTGTGATGGCACTTTCAAGGAACAGAGAACCTTCACCACAAGGTGACACAGTACCTCAGTGGCTAGCATTGCTACCTCACAGCACAGTGATCTGGGTTTAATTCTATCCTTGAATGAGTGCCTGTCTGGTGTTTGCACATTCTGTCCGTGTCTGCGTGAGTTTCTTCCGGGTGTTACATTTTCCCTCCACAGTACAAAGATACACAGGTAAGGGGTAGATTGGCCATGCTAAATTGCCCCAGGTACCCTGGGATGTGTAGGCTAGGTCAATTAGCCATGGGAAATGCAGGCTCGGGGGATAGGGTAGGGGTGTATCCAGTGGGATACGGTTCCGAGGGTCGATGTGGCCTCGATGGGCCGAATAGCCTCTTTCCTCCCTGTAGGGATTCGATAATTTCAATGGAGTTTTCTTTGATTGGCCACTTTTGACAGGACTTGACCTACATGTCTTGCCCTGATTTATCTTGCAAAATGCAACACCTCACATTTATCAAATTAAACTCCATCTGCCACCGCTCGGTTCACCAAACCAAGTTTCCACTGTGTTCTGAGATATCATTCTTCACTGTCGACTACACCACCTAATTTGGTATTATCTACAACCTTACTGATCATACTTCATATACTCAAATGTAAATGATTTGTATCAGTGACAAAAGGCAGTGGACCCACTATTGATCTTTGCGGCACGCCACTGGTCACAGGTCTCCAAGTTTAATGAACAAATGTCCACTGTCACGCCCTGTCTCCAATATTCAAGAAAAAATTGGATCTAAATGGCGAGCTCTCCCGGGATCCCAGGCAGTCTAACCTTGTTAACCAGGCTACCATGTAGAACATTTGATGAGAAAGTGAGGACTGTAGATGCTGGAGATCAGAGCTGAAAATGTGTTGCTGGAAAAGCGCAGCATGTCAGGCAGCATCCAAGGAACAGGAGAATCAACGTTTCGGGCATAGCCCACAGTTTGGTTTTCTAACTGAATTCCATAAAGACAACATCCACTATCCTGCCTCATCAATCATCTTCATCACTTCCTCAAAAATTCCACCGAGTCAGTGTGACATGATCTCCAATGTACAAAGCCCTCTTCAGTCCTTATCGTTCCAAATGCATATACATCCTTTCCCTCAAAATCCCCTCCAACAATTTAGCCACCATTGACGTCAGGCTCACCAGTCTATAGTTACATGGTTTTTCCTTCCTTTCTTAAATGATGACACTACGTTAGGAGCCCTCCAGTATTTTGGCACCTCACCTGTGGAAATCAATGATACAAATATATCAGCAAAATGCAGAGCAATCTCTTTCGTAGTTTCCCACAAACTTGTGCGATATAACTGATCAGGTCCCAGGGATTTGTTCACCTTTATGTGTTTTAAAATAGAACATAGAACATAGAACATAGAACAATACAGCACAGAACAGGCCCTTCGGCCCACGATGTTGTGCCGAACTTCTATCCTAGATTAAGCACCCATCCATGTACCTATCCAAATGCCGCTTAAAGGTCACCCATGAATCTGACTCTACCACTCCCTCGGGCAGCGCATTCCATGCCCCCACCACTCTCTGGGTAAAGAACCCACCCTGACATCTCCCCTATACCTTCCACCCTTCACCTTAAATTTATGTCCCCTTGTAACACTCTGTTGTACCCGGGGAAAAAGTTTCTGACTGTCTACCCTATCTATTCCTCTGATCATCTTATGAACTTCTATCAAGTCACCCCTCATCCTTCGCCGTTCCAACGAGAAAAGGCCGAGAATTCTCAACCTATCCGCGTACGACCTACTCTCCATTCCAGGCAACATCCTGGTAAATCTTCTCTGCACCCTCTCCAAAGCTTCCACATCTTTCCTAAAGTGAGGCGACCAGAACTGCACACAGTACTCCAAATGTGGCCTAACCAAAGTCCTGTACAGCTGCAACATCACCTCACGACTCTTGAATTCAATCCCTCTGCTAATGAACGATAATACTCCATAGGCCTTCTTACAAACTCTATCTACCTGAGTGGCAACCTTCAAAGATCTATGTACATAGACCCCAAGATCCCTCTGTTCCTCCACCTGACCAAGAACCCTACCATTAACCCTACCAAATGACCAACACCTCCTTGTATACAGATACTTTTCAAGCTATCACTATACATTTCTTCATTCTCTTGCTCTTGTAACTCCCTCCACATTAAATACTGAGGAGAAATACTCGTTTCATATCCCTCCCATCTCTTGTGGTTCCACACATAGGTAGCCTTCCTGATCTTTAAGGTGCCCTATTCTCTCCCTAGGTAATCTTTTGCCATGAAAAGATTTGTAGAATTTCTTCAATACCTCGTTAACCCTATTTCTAATTTTTGTGGCCCGATTTCCGAGTTGACTATATACTTACTGCCCTTATACTCCTCTGGGGATCCACTTGATCTCAGCTCTGTTTACCTGACATATGCCTCCTTCCTTACCTTGACCAGAGCATCAATATATCTAACCATCCAGCACTCCCTGCACCCACCAGCCTTGCCCCGCTCACTAATAGGAACACGTTGGTCCTGGACTCTCTGAAACCAGGTTTTGATGGCCTTGCATTTCCCAACCATCCCTTTACCTGTGAATAGGGTATTCCAATCAGCCTTTCACAGGGCTCGCCTAACACTTTCAAAATTGGCCTTGTTCAAAGTTAGAACTTTAATGTTTACATCAGGTCTTTCCTATTCCATAATAAAAGTAATATTTATGTGTAACAGACTTGAATGTTAAATAAATACTTCCTGCCCCTCTGTAACAGGCTCGAGAGGCGGAATGGGATTCTCCTCTCCCTGTATAAAAGCCACGAGACTTTAAATGATACATCAACCCCTGGATTACGAGCAGCCAATAAACTTTATCTGATGGAGGTCCATCCCTTCTCAGTTACAGAAACAATGTACTCCAGGTGTCATCTCAGTGACACCTCATACAGCTGCAGCGACAAATCCTTTCATTTTGAATGATTTTGTTGGCAAAATGTACTAATATTCCAGCGTTCCACCTTTTCAAGTAGCAACAGGCTAATATGGACTGAATGGCCTTCTCCTATCCTTCTGTAAGAGGCCCATAGGGACAGAATTGCTTCGGCCTGTTCCTGAGCAGTAGTCTCAGTGCTCTGTCTAAAGGTTATGAAAGGATTTGAAAACAGGGCATTTAAAACCCGGAGTAGCCTCACACTGGTCAATAAGTACCATACTGAAGGTTGAGGCATCTAGAAACATGCCCATCCGTCGTTATTTTTTATGCAGCCGATCTGTTATTTTATTTCTGCCTCCTTTCATAAACAGAGTGAAACATATATAGAGCCCTGCAGTGTCCTGTTAATGCTCTCATATACAAGGCCAAAAAGATTTAAAAGATTTAAATGTTTATGGTCCATCCCTCAGCAACCCTCATCCATTCCATCCAAACACAATAAATGTTCCCTTTTATAGTGATATGAAAAGTGATGTATGGAACTGGTGAACTGATCCTACTTGTTCAGTGACTGTGATGAATGCCAGTCTCCATGGATTCTAATCATCCCAGTGGAGGGTTTCCCTCTTTCAATCATAAATGGGCGCCGTTCAATGTGTTACCCCATAACATGAGCAGAGCATCACCGACAGCACTGACAGGGATCAGCAGCTCCAGAGAAAAGGGGAGGAGAGATCAGAATCTGAGAACATTAGACTGGAATGTTACAACAATGGATCAGAATCTGAGAACATTAGACTGGAACATTTCAACAATGGAACAGAATTTGAGAACATTAGACTGGAATGTTCCAACAATGGATCAGAATCTGAGAACATTAAACTGGAATATTCCAACAATAAAAAGGAGTTTGTGCGATTATGTTTGTTATCTTTCTGCATTTGATTGGTTGCCATTATCATTGCAGATCTATTACATTCTTCGCATTATTCAATATTTTTATTATCCCTTCCTGGCTATCGTTGGTGTTCCTGGTAAGTGTCACTGTCCTTTTTTTTCTATAAACTTGTTATGACTGAATTTCTGTTCTTTCATATATTCTACACTTCTACCCACTATTATTGTTCCTGTTGAAATTCTGAATCCAGATATTCACCATCCAGACCACTACTAACTACATCAATGAAGGTGTTCAATTCCTGTCTCCCTCTGCTCTGGCAATGTTACTCATGGGTCTCTATGTTGAACTACTCAGTTTCAGCGGAGAACTACAATTTATTGTATCATGGCCTTCGTTATTTAAATATTACGAGCATGGAGGTCAATCTCCACTGTTCTGTTTACAAACTCCACTTCCTTCCACTGTTTCCATCCCATTCCTGGCCAATATCTGCTGCTGAAGCTGACGAGTCACAACTGTGGGAGATCCCTTTGACCATGAGCTGATTCCTGACACCATTCCCTGACCATTTCTAACTTGAAATACTCCCCACTCCAGAATATATCTTAATGGTTTATTCCATCTGCTGTTTGAACCTTGAGCTATGAAATACAGTCTTAATGAAGCTAATAATCTGCTGCTGATGCTCCCGGCTTCAAACCTGCCAAAGCAAATCTGATTCGACCTCACACCAAAATCCCATCCATCTGTCATTCATGTGCACGCCGATATATATTGCTGTTTTTTTCTGGCAATACCTTTATTTTGACATTTTCAAACATTTTATCTCATCTGTCCATGAAACTTCTCTCATTCTCTCTCTGTCGATTATCCAAAAGCCTGCCAGTTGTTCATGTTTAAAATAGTTTCCTCCATGTGCGCTTCTTCTCAAACAATGAGTTTCGCATTCAACCACGCCAATCGCGCACACACACGGACTCTGTCTCTCACACTCTGATGACCACACACACACATACACACAAACATACACACACACACACACACACACACACACACACACACACACACGCAGAGAGAGCAAACCTTCCCGCTGGAGACGGTAATCTGATGCGAGTATAGTTAGCATGATAGTAAAGTTTGCAATACTCTCTATGCTGGGAAGATAGTGCCGTTTACTGAGCAACACACTAGCATGGTCTGCACAGCTCTCCATGTTGGGCAGTCACCTTGTCCCAGTTTATGTTGTTTGTGGTGTTCTGTCAAGCAGATTCAGAATTTGATATAACAAACCATTTCAGCCGATCTGACAATGCCTTTATTCAATGTTCTCATTCTTGTAATTATATTCTCGAAGATCTCACTTCTCCAGTTAGTCCCAATGCCCTGTCTTTTTCCGCATATTTCCACAACCTCCTCCCAGTTAATTAACTGTCTTTTTTCTGTCTTTAATGTGAATCTCTCTGTCCCTCTGTATCTTTCCCTGGCCTTGGGTTTTGTCTCCCTAGTGTATCGAGTGCTGGCATTGTGTAGCTCAGAAATAATGAAATGGCGTATGTCAGGCTGTTTTTCACTTCCCAGTATGTCCCATGTGATTGCCCATGGAGAGGCGTGTTTCAGAAGTTATGAGACACATCCTTGTAACTTGGACTGTACCTGTATTTGCCAACTCAGGTGACCTTGCGATCAGTAACACGGGGAAGCTCATTGAGTAAAGTACCAAGCATCTAAATTGTGTGACAATGCTGTCACTTTTTTTAAAAAAGGTTATTTCCTCTTTTCTTAACAAGAGATCTTAAAGTCCAAACTGCCTACTGTAAACGGCTCAAGTAAATAACTTTTAGGGTTTTAGGGTTTTTAATAAATAGTAGTAACAATGGCCAGCTCGCACAGACCAGGCTTTCTCGTTCTTTTTCCTTACCAGGTGCTTGTGTCCCAGAAGGGTTGGAAGTTTTAGTAAATTATCCCTAGCTGCTGTTCTCTCTGAAGCTTCACTTGATGCTGTTTCCTCCTGGATTGGAGAACTGTATGTCTGAATGCTCCTTTTTACCATGGAGTGTGTTTAGGTGATGTTAGTATATTGGAAAAGTTCATTTGTAGAAGGTATTGTATCCATTATTCAGTTAAGGTTTCCAATAGTTAAGTTATTCTAAAATCCTCTTCATTTTGTATGGATTATCATTAGAGTGTTTAAATTATTATGTTTTAATTAATGGTGAGTGGTTCGGCGAGTAGCATCATATCTGGAAATTCCACTTCGCATCTGCCTTTAAAATAAGAAAATGTTGGCATCCAAGCTACCTTCTTGAAATAGTTTGAGGCAGTCTGGTTGGTCTATAACAAACTGGGGACTCTTGTCTGGTTCTAAATCGATAATACCATATTGGGTGTAGAATTCCAATCCCTACAGTGTGCAAACAGGCCATTCGACCCAACAAGTCCACACCGACCCTCCGAGGAGTAACCTACCCAGACCCATTCCTCTACCCTATTATTACACATTTACCCCGACTAAGGTACCTAACCTACACATCCCTGAGAACTATGAACAATTTACCATGACCAATTCACCTGACATGCACATCTTTGGATTGTGGGAGGAAACCAGAGAATCTAGAATAAGCTCATGCAGACACTGGAGAGTATGCACCGGGAGACTATTGGGTTCAAAGGTCGCGTATGGTAATTGTTCCGGATGTTGAATTCGTTTGGTTTAAAATGTGTTTTGTGTATAAAGATTCTTTCAGTCACTGAGAGTTCTCTGGGTGTAGAAAAGTGAAGTTGGGGGGTTTACAAAAGGTAATGAAGGCAAATATGTAGGAATTGGCAGACAAGCTGGAGTTCGGGTTGTGTTTGTCTGTGAGAAAATGAGAGATAATTACAGCTATAGCTCAGTAATTACATTTGGTGAAACTGCCATCAGACTCTTTGGAAATGGTTCGAATTCAATTTCAAATGAGGCACCTTGAACATGAGAAGGAATTGAAACCATTTAAATTAAAATGAGAAGTAGAAATAAAAGAAAAGAAAATGAAGAAGAAAGAGAGAAAAAAGAGAGAAGAAAAGAGAGTTTCAACTTCAATATTTAGGAATTAGAGAGGAAAGTTGACATAAAAGGCGGAGATGAAGGTAGACGGCAGGCTGGATGAGGAGGATAGTCAGGATGAGCAACCCTTTAGGAGCCAAAGGCTTGATGGGGATCTGTTTAAGTATGCCCCAGGCATTATCTAAATTTGATTAGAAGGATGGGGAAGCCTTTTTAATTTCATTTGAGAAAGTGGCTAAACAAATGCAGTGATCAGTTACCGTGTGGACTTAGTTGAAACACACAGAGCTGATAGGTATTTGCATCCCGAGTAGTAGAGGTATCTGGCCATTGTGGGGTGGTGAACAAAGCCATCTGAAATGCATATAAGCTTGGGCCAGAAGCCTACAGACAGCGTTTCTGGAATGCAAATCAAGCTGCCTCATTAAACGCACATTAAGTTTGAAAGAATCAAACAAAGTAATTTTGAAAGGTGCGGAAGGGCATTAAAAACAGAGCAAAACTATGGCACACTTAGAGAAATTCTTCTTTTGGAGAAGTTCAACAATTCACTTCCTGCAGTCGTGAGAACTCGTGTGGAAGAGCAGAGAGTTACAATGGCAAGATTAGAAGCTGAAATGTCTGATGATAATAATTTGGTTCAGAAATCAAAGTTTGGTTTCTGTGAGAGATTGAGAAGAATGTGCGAGATCTTCTTAAAACATATCCCTGTGAGAGTAAGGCTTACTTGCCAAGGCCAGGAGTAGCAGGTAAAGGGTTTTCAGCATTAAGAGACACAGAAGCATATAATTCTTTAATGCTGAGACATGAGGAGCTATGTCATTCAGAAGGACTATTGGAGAGATGAGAAGTGCTCCATTATGTAATCAGTGGTTGGAGTGTCCAGTAGAAACATCAACAAATTAATTCCACAATGGGGAAGGAGGCCTTGAGCTCAGTGTTGGCATTACAACATTTCAGCATTTAAATTGCCACTAACATACCTGAGACAAATCTTTATCACTGATCGTGACCCCATAACATTTTTGGAGACGTTCAGGCCAAAAAATACCAGTCTGTTGTGATTAAAACATTTACCTGTGAAAGTAAGGTTTATGAGTATAGGCCAGGAGTAGCAGGTAAAGAGGTTAGAGCATTAAGAGGTACAGAAACATGTAATTATTTTATGCTGAGAAATAAGTAGCTATGTCATTCAGAGGGACTATTAGAGAGATGAGAAGTGCTCCATTATGTAACGTGTGCTTGGAGCGTCCAGTGGAAACATCAACAGATTTATTCCACAATGGGGAAGAAGGCATTGAGAAGGTGTTGGTGGTACAACATTTCAGCATTTAAATTGCGAATAACATACATGAGACAAAACGTTATCACTGATCGTGGAACCTTAACGTCTTTTGGAGAAGTTTAGGGAGAAGAATACCAGTCTGTTTCAATTGAGCTTATTATTGCTGCCATTCAATTTGAAATTATACAGGTGACAGGGCGAGAAAACCTAAGTTTTGACACATTCTGGAGACGTGGATGAAGAAAGACAAAGGCATTCTATGGCAGGAGTAAAATGTCTGAAATCTAATCTCGTTGAGAACATTTATATACTCAGAGTCAATATAATATATATGCATTGCAGTCATAGAATCACAGAGTCAGAGAGATGTACAGCATGGAAGCAGACACTTCAGTCCATCCCGTCCATGCAGACCAGATATCCCAACCCAATCTAGTCCCACCTGCCAGCACCCGGCCCATATCCCTCCAAACCCTTCCTATTCATATCCCCATCCAAATGCCTCTTAAATGTTGCAATTGTACCAGCCTCCACCACATCCTATGGCAGCTCATTCCATACACGTACCACCCTCTGGGTGAAAAAGTTGCCCCTTAGGTCTCTTTTATATCTTTCCCCTCTCACCCTAAACCTATTCCCTCTAGTTTTGGACTTCCCGACCCCAGAGAAAAGACTTTGCCTATTTATCCTATCCACGCCCCGCATAATTTTGTGAATATCTATAAGGTCACCCATCAGCCTCCGACGCTGCAGGTAAAACAGCCCCAGCCTGTTCAGCCTCTCCCTATAGCTCAAATCCTCCAGCCCTTGCAACATCCTTGTAAATCTTTTCTGAACCTTTTCAAGTTTCACAACATATTTCCGATAGGAAGGAGACGAGAATTGCACGCCATATTCCAACAGTGGCCTAACCAATGTCCTGTCCAGCCGCAACATGACATCCCAACTCCTGTACTCAATACTATGACCAATAAGGGAAAGCATACCAAGCGCCTTCTTCACTATCCTATCTACCTGCTACTAATAAAGGAAGATTAGGAGGTCTAAAATGAATCCATCTTTGTATAATGATAGATCATTTTATTAAAGGTGGAGTTGCGAGGATGCTATCACTATAAAAAGGTTATTTTCTCTTGTTTTTTTAAGAGACATTTTAAAGGCGGAGGTGCCGAACTGCTGTCTGAACACAGTTTAAGGAAATAACTGAGGAGGCCTTTAGGTTTCATTAAATGGTGGTAACAATCGAAGGGCAGTGGGCAGCTCTCCCAGACCAGGTTTTCTCGTTTTGTTTTTAGCTGCAGCATTCAGAAGCTGCTGGAGATCCCAGCAGGGTTAGAAGTTCCAATACATGATCCCTAGCTGCTTTTCTGTCTGAGATGGTTGTTGATGTTGATTTCTCCTGGATCAAAAAACTGCATGTAAGAATCTGTATTTGAATATATCTTTGTGCCGAGTCGTGTATACCAAGAAGGTACGGTATCTACTGTTTGTGTAATTGTTCGACATATAAGCTATCCCAAAATGTTATTTTCTTTGATTGTATTTTTACTAAAGCATTTGAATAGATTATGTTCGGCTAAATGTCGAGTGCTTTGACCAGTCAGAACATATCTGGGAAGCACACTTCACATCTATATTCAAAATAAGGAAAGGTTTGGGTCTAAGTGGCCTTCTTAACATATTTTACGGGGATCTGGTCTGGTCCACAACTCCGAGGGGTTTCTGACTGACTCCTGTTATTGAAAAGTTAGTGGAAGTGCTGGGGATGGTGTGCTGGAGCTTGTGCTGTGAGCTGCCTCGGACATTCAGAGATTTGGTGGACCAACTTTGGTTGGAGCCTGGGGACTATGGTAACACCATCTGGATGTGTAACATGAACACCAAATGGAACAGAGGCTGCAGACAGGGAAGCTCTGAAACCACGGAGTGAGTGTGTGTGGGGAAAGGGATCTGCTGTATCCACCCCGGATTTTCCAGGAACAGCTTCCCAAGCTCCACTTAACCCAGGAGCAGAGTGTGAGGGGACCCTGACTGAACAAGGACCTGGTCACAGAGCGGTGTCACCTCCTTAAACACGACCCACAGCTTCACGCCAGGGTGAAGACGGTGCTGCCAGTGGCTGTTAGGGTCACAGTTTCATTCAGCTTCTGTGATCCGAAACTTTCCAGGCAGGACGAGGTGACAGCTCCATCATCTCCCAATATCTCAACATCAATGTCACCATTCGGTGACAGAGGATGTATATGGTGGATGAGGTCAATACATTGCTTCTCCCTCAGCGGGAAGCTGCCAGGTGTATCCTTATTTTCCCAGTATAGTGGGATTCCCAAGATGTACATGGTATCCGCAGAGTAGCCATTACATGGGGAGAGGTAGAGGAACTGAAGGAGCTCTCACTCTATTAATGTTAAAGTGTGTACATGTACAATACATCATGTTGGTGAATACCCCTATCCTGAAAGCAGCCACAGTTCCTTCATTCAGAAGCAGGCAGCCATTCCCATCGTCTATGGGTTTCCATGTCGAAAGGAATAATTGTGTCTTGGATAAAAGCCGTCCCCTTGATACACGTTTCAAAACACCATCCCCACCACCAACCAACTACAACAAAATATTCCATGTGTACGGAGAGCAATGGGGTCACTTGCAGTGTCAAGGAGCAGACGATCAGGGATGGAGCAAAACCTCCCATGTCTGAACGGGTCTGAGTGAACCCCCCAGTATACAGTATCATTAAGTCCTGTAATCCCTCTCCATTTCAGTAACATACTGCCTTCTATTACTCCTGTAAATGAAATTACAGGTTATATTTTGTTGTATTGCACCTGCCAAATGATTATCCATTGCCTTTAACTTTCTGTATCTATTTGCAGACACTCCACCCTCTCTTGATAATTTAATCTCTTGCTTATCCAAGCGACATCACGAAACTCAGTATCTGTATATCTGTTCCAACCTCCTGATCATTGATATTGATTGTAAATAGTGGAGGACCCAGCACTGGTCACTGTGTGACTCCACTGGTGACGTTCTGTCAAACTGATTAAGACTGACTTATCCGGAGTGCCTCCTTCCTGTTTGATACACCGTCCTCCCCCTTTACAGTGTCACACGGTCGAAATGCTGAGTATGGACGAGGAGCATCAGTCAGGAATACAACCCCTCGAATCTGCTCCGCCATTGAATATAATCATGGCTAATGTTATCGCGGCCTCTGTTCCACTTTCCTGCTATCTCCCCATCCTAAGATACCTTCTTTGCAGGAATCAGTTGAAGGAACCATCTCTGCACTCCGTCCAATGTAACAATACACCTTCTTCATTGAGTAGAAAAAATCTTTACACACTACTCCAATGTGATCTCACTATGATCCTGTACAAGAGGTAGCAAAATATTTACCAGGCTGCTGAAAGGTTCCCACCCAGTTTAGAGTAGTCTCAGCTCTCTAGGGTAATACACAGCATTGTTGAAAATCATTGTCCTTCTCTACTCCACATGCATAACGGGAGATCTGGAGAAAATCTCACAATGATGCTTGAGAAGAGCATAAATAAAGTGGCGAGATGACCTCTAACATTAATTTTAATTAGAATCTGACCTTCGGGGAGGTGTCAGAGTACTGGAGAACAATTAATACCATTCCACTTCACAGTAATCATGATTTGGAAATGCCGGTGTTGGACTGGAGTGTCCAAAGTTAAAAATCACGCAACACCAGGTTATAGTTCAACAGGTTTAATTGGAAGCACACTAGCTTTCGGAGAGCTGCAACTTCATCAGGTGATTGTGAAGGACAAAATTGCAAGGCACCGCATTTATAGCAAAAAATTACAGTATCATGTAACTGAAATTAGACATTGAAAAAGACCTTGATTATCTGTTGAGTATTTCATCTGTTCGAATACCATGATAGTTTAGCTTCTTCTGTGTGTAAATCAAAAAAAAAAATTTAAAAAGTTGCATTCTAAGGTTAACTGTAACAATTGGGTTAGCTAGACAATATGTCGAAGGTGTTAGCACCCTGTGTTCTCTGTCTACGCCATGATGTTAAGATCAATTCTAATCTAAAAAGTCAGATAACAGAGTTTTACTGTATTCATGCAGTTTTTGAGCAAAGTACAAAAGTAACTCTGCAAGTATAAATTCACCCCCAAAATATATGTGTGCCCCCCTGTGGGTCTTTGTGTCTGTCTGTGCGTATGTCTGTCTGGCTTGGGGGTTGTGAGTGTGAGGGAGTTTGTATATGTGTGTGTAGTGAGTGCAGTGTGCCTTAATTATGTGAGGGGGTGCACGTGTGAGTGTGAGAGTGTGTGTGTGTGTGGGGTGGGGATTTGAGAGTGTCTGTCAGAGAGGATATATGTGCCTGCATGAGTGTAGAGTGGTCTAAATCTCTGAGAGGATGCATGTATGAGTATGGGAGCATGTGTGTCTGTAAGGGTGTGTGCGAGTGTCTGTGTGCGTGTCTGTGTAGATGTGTGTCCGTGTGTGTGTATGTGTGTATAGGAGTGCCTGTGTGTGTGTGTGTGTGTGTGTGTGTGTGTGTGTGTGTGTGTAGGTGTGCCTGTGTGTGTATATAGTGCAATGGTGATCACCTGTAATGTGACATGAACTCAAGGTCCAGGTTGAGGCCCTCCCTATGGGTACCGAACTTAGCTATCAGCCCCTGCTCGACCACTTTTCGCTGTTGCCTGTCCCGAAGTCCACCTTGGAGGATGGTCACCCGAAGGTCCGAGGCTGAATGTCCTGGACCACTGAAGTGTTCCCAATTGGGAGACAACACTTCTGGTCTGTTGAGTGTTATGCGGTGCCCAATCATCCATTGCTGTAGTCTTTGCTTGGTTTTCCCAATGTACCATGCCTCAGGGCATCCTTGCCTGCAACGTATAAGATAGACAACGTTGGCTGAGTCACATGAGTACATGCCACGTACATGGTGGGAAGTGTCCTCACATATAATTTTGATACCCATGTCTCCACTCTGACACGTCTTGCAGCGCCTACCGTGACAGGGTTGTATGGAGTTGTCCTGAAAGCTGGGCAGCTTGTTATGAACAATGATCTGTTGGAGGTTTGGCGGTTATTTAAAGGCAAGTAGTGGAGGTGTGGGGAAGGTCTTGGTGAGGTGCTCATCCTCATTGATAATGTGTTGCAGGTCACGAAGAACATGGCGTAGTTTTTCAGCTCCTGGGAAATACTTAACAACGAAGGGTACCCTGTCGGTTGCCACAGCAAGGAACCATAATGACCTCCTCAGGAGACAGACACGTGCTGCAACCGACAGGGTACCCTTCATTGTTCAGTAATTCCCAGGAGTTGAAAAACTTCACCATGTACTTCTTGACCTGCAACACATTATCAATGAGAATGAGCACCTCACCACGACCTTCCCACACCTCCAAAGTTTTCCTTTAAACAACCGCCAAACCTCAAACAGATCATTATTCATAGCACATTGCGGGGCTTTCAGGACAACTCCATACAACCCTGTCACGGTAGGCGCTGCAAGACGTGTCCGATTGTGGACATGGATACCACCATTACACGTGGGGAAACCTCCCACCATGTACGTGGCAGGTACTCATGTAACTCAGCCAACGTTGTCTATCTTATACTTTGCAGGCAACGATGCCCTGAGTCATGGTACATTGGGGAAACCGAGCACAGGCTATGGCAATGGATGAATGGGCACCGCACAACAGTCAACAGACAGGAGGGTTCCCTCCCAGTTGGGGAACACTTCAGTGGTCCAGGACATTTGACCTCGGACCTTCGGGTGACCATCCTCCAAGGCGGAATTCGGGAGAGGCAACAGCGAAAAGTGGCCGAGCAGGGGCTGATAGCTAAGTTCCATACTCATAGCGAGGGCCTCAACCGAGACCTTAGGTTCATGTCACACTACAGATGACTACCATTTCACTATACACACACACACACACACTCACACCAACATAGAGCCACTCCTATACACACATATACACATGGAACACACACACTCCCACACTCAGACATGCATCCTCTCAGAGACTTAGACCACTTCACACTCATGCACACACATATATCCTCTCTCTCATAGACACTCACAACCCACACCCCAGACACACACACATGCCCACACTCACACATACACCCCCTCACAGATTTAAGACATTCTACACTCACTACACATATATATACACTTTCTCTCAAACTCACAACCCCCAACCCAAATAGACACACACACACACACAGACAGACACAAATATCCACACACACACCAATTGTTACATTTAACCTGAGAAAGCAACTTTTAATATTTTTTTTTGATTTACAAATGAATGAATTGAAACTATCATGGTATTCGAACAGATGAAAGACTCAATAGACAATCAAGGTATTTTTCAATGTGTAATTTCAGTTACATCACACTGTAAATTTTTGATATAAATTCTGTGCCTTGCAATTGTGTCCTCCACAATCACCCGATGAAGAAGCGACGGTCCGAAAGCTAGTTTGCTTCCAGTTAAACCTGTTTGACGAGAACCTGGTGTTGTGTGATTTTTAACTTCACAGTATGGGTGGTAGAGATAGACCAGGGAACTATAGGCGAACGAGTATTAAATCACTGTTAAGGAAACTACTGGAGAAAATACAGAAGGAGAAAATTGAGCTCCAGTCAGAGTAGCAAGGTTTGATCAGGGATAATCATCATGATTTTATCAGAAGAAAGTCACATCTAATGAATTTGATTGAATTAGTTTGAGGAGGTCGTTTATTTAGTTTTGCAGCAAGGTCTTTGAGAAAGCCCAATATGGGAAAATTTAAAATAAAATAAAGTCTCATGCAATCAAGGCTAACGTGACAAGTAACAACGAAAAGTTTCTTGCTGTCAGGAGACAGAGGGTGGTGGGATAAGGCTGTTTGTGTGACTGGTGACCAGTGTCTCCTGGTGTACCACGGGGATCAGTGCTGTGTCCCTTATTATTTGTGGTATTTATAAATGGTGTAGATGTGAATGAAGGGGGTGGGTGAAGGGGGTGGGGTTTGTGATAAGTAAGTTTGTGTTTGCCCGGTTGGTTGGCAGTGAGGAGAAAGGTCTTATGTTACAGGAAGATACAGATGGAATGGTCAGGTAGTCAGATCAAGGGCAGATGGAACGTAACCCTGATAAATATGAGGTGATACACTGTGGAAGAAGGAACCAGACAGGGGAGTGCTCAATGAATGGCAGCATATTGGGAAGCTCAGAGGGTGCTTCTTCACTCATCACTGAATGGGACTGAGCAGGACTAGTTAAGAACCGGACCTTAGGTGTAGCGTTTATCAATCGGGGCATAGATTATAAGAGCTATACAGGGCTTTGGTTAGGCCAAGATGTAGTACTGCATGTAGCTCTAGAAGCCACTTAAAAGGAAGAATATGGTTGTACTGGATGGTATGCAGAGAAGATTCACCAGGATGTTCCCTGTGATGGAGCATATCAGCTATGGAGAGAAGCTGGCTAAGCTCGGGTTGTTCACATTGGATCAGAGAAGGCTGAGGGGGATGTGATTCAGAAGGAAAAGATTATGAGAAGCATGGACATGGATGGGTAGACAGCAGCTGTTCCTTTTAGTCAGAGAGTCGAGAACAAGTGGGCACACTTCTAAAGTGAAGTGTTTGAGAATTAGAAGGAATTTGAGAGTTCTTGTTCGCCCAGAGGCTGTTGGGGTCTGGAATGCACTTCCTGAGAGCGGAGTTATCACAGGTAACCTCACAACCATCAAAAAGTCCTTGAACGTGCACGTGGACGTGTCATAACATTCCCTGCTATGGGCCTGGCGTTGGAAAGTGGGACTAATATAGATCGTGCTGTATTTCTGTTGGTCTATGCTCTTGTGAGTGTATGGTGTGGAAGGTCAATTATGGAGTAGCTAAAGGCAGAAATTGTTGGGTTTCTGAAGAGTATATTCACAAGGGTTATAAGAGTGAACTGTAATAGCTTGTCAAATCATATCAATGTGAGAAGTATGAGAAAACAAGTGCGGATTCCTTACAATCTAAAACCAGAGAATGGGCAAAGGAGAACAGGGAAATGGCAGAACTATGAAACTTCAGTTCTGTCTTCACAGAACTTTCTAACAATACGAGAAAAACCAAATCGGGTGTGGAAAAGGGTTCTAGAACATGGAACATAGAACATAGTAAATCAAAGATTTAGGAGAAATTATTGGGACTGAAAGTAATGGTCAGAAACAAGAGTAACACGGATTTAGGAAATGGGGATTATGTTTGAGAAACGGTCTGGGAGACAAGTATTTGGTTTTTCAGGAAAATTTTGGGAAAGCTAATTTGCAAAATAAAATCTGAGTGGATTGGGGCGAATATATGGCCATGTTTCTAGAATGGGACAGCTGGCAGGAAACAGTGAATCGAAATAACCAGACTCATCAAGCAACAGCCTGACATTGTCTGTAAGGTACGATTCAGTGAGTATGACTATATCCCAGACACACCATCACCTTCCCCGGATATTTCCTGTCTCACCAGCAGAAGAGACAGAGAACAGCCAGGGAATTCCTAGAGGAATGGCACTCATCCTCAGATTCAAACATTAAGCACATCGACATGGACCCAATATACCAACCACTGCAGCGGACAGCTGGAACTGACAACCGGAAACGGCAGATACAAATCACTATAAATGCCAGAGGAATGATCACAGAAGCGCATCACAGGAGGTCCCCAAGCACTGAGGATGTCACCTAGATAGGGGACGAAACATCTGCAACACAAATCCCCAGCTCGGCGAACAGAACCAAAACAACGAGCACCCGAGCTACAAATCTTCTCACAAACTTAGAACAGACACAGCAGAAGTGGCAGCGCAATCGGATACAATTGGAAAGGAATTGCTCTGGGAGTCCTCAACAGTGAATCCGTATCCCATGAAGTCTTATGGTGTTAGTTTACCTTTGTGAAAGAAAACCTCCTGCTGATTACGATGTACCAACCTCCCTTAACTGATGAATCAGTACTCCTCCATGCTGAACAACACTTGGAGGAAGCCCTGAGCGTAGCAAGGACACAAATTTGTACTCTGGGTGGGGGATTTCAATGTCCACGACAACGTGGGGCTCAGCTGCAGCATTACTGATCGAGCTGGTGGGGTTCTAAAGGATATAACTGCTAGACTGGGTCTGCCACAGTTGGTGAAGGAACTAACAAGAGGGAAGAGATATATTTGACCTCATCCGTACTAATCTGCCAGTTGCAGAAGTATTTCTCCATGACAGTATCTGTAAAAGTGACCACCGCATAGTCATTATGGAGACAAAGTCACACCTTCACATTGAGAATAGCCTCCATCATATTGGGTGGCACTGTCACCGGACTAAATAGGACAGACTTCGAAGAGATCTAGCAGTTCAATTCTGGGTTTCCATAAGGTGTTGTGAGTCATCAATTGTACAACCTCATGGCCTGGCATATCTCCCTTGCAACAATTACCATCAAGCCAGAGGATCAACCCTGGTTCAATAGAGTGTGCAGGATGGCAGGAGCAGCACTGGGAATACCTGAAAATGAGGTGTCAGCCTGACGAAACCACCACACAGGACAACTTGTGCGCCAAACAGCATAAGCAATCAGTAATAGAGAGAGCTATGTGATCCCAAAAGCAACGGATCAGATCTAAGATCTGCAGTTCTTTCACATCTCGTCGAGGAATGGTAGGGACAATCAAACAAGTCATTGGAGGAGGAGATTCCACAAATATCCCCATCCTTAATGATGCAATAGCCCAGCACATCAGTGCAAAAGATAAGGTTGATGCATTCACAACAATCTTCAGTCAGAAATGCTGAGTGGATGATCCATCTTGGCCTCCTTCAGTGTTCCTCAGTAATTCAGTTACCAGTCATCAGCAATTCCATTTAGTCGACGCAATGTCCAGAAACGGTTGTAGACACTGGATACTTCAAAGGGTACATACGCGGACTACATTCTGGCTATAGTACTGAAAACCTGCGCTCGAGAACTTGCCACGTCCCTAGCCAAGCAGTTCCCATACACTTGCAACAACAACATTTACCTGATTGTGTGGAAAAGTACCCAAGAATCTCCTATACATAAAAAGCAGAACAAATCCAATCCAGCCAATTACCAACCCATCAGTCTACTCACAATCATTAGTAAAGTGATGGAAGGTGTCAGTCCTTTCAAGCAGCACCTGCTCAGCAATAACCTGGTCAATGACGGACAGTTTGGACTCTACCAGAGCCACTCAGCTCCTGACCTCATTACCTCAAACATGGACAAAAGAGCTGAATTCCAGAAGTGGGGTGAGAGACACAGGGCTTTAAATCAAGGCTGCCTTCGACCAAGTGTGGCATCAAGTGGCCTTAGCAAAACTGCAATCAATGGGTATCCGGGTCAAACTCCTCGCTGGTACGAATCATACCTGACACGTAGGAAGATGGTCATGGCTGATGAAGGTCAGTCAACTCATTTCCAGGACAAGTCTGTAGGAATCCCTTGGGCAGTGGCTTAGGCCCAAGCGTCTTCAGGTCTGCTTCATCAATGGCTTGCCTCGATTATAATGTCAGAAGCGGGGATGCTCGCCAATGATTGCACAATGTTCAGCAACATTTGTGGCTCCACAGATACTGAAATAATCCATGTCCAAATGCGACAAGATCTGGACAGTATCCAGACTGACATGTGGCAAGTAATATTGAAACCACACAAATGCCAGACTCTGACCATCACCACTAAAATACAATCTAAAAACTGCCCCTTGGCATTCAATGGTGCTATTATCACTGAATCCCCCAGTATCAAAATCCTGGGGGGTAATCATTGCTCAGAAACTCACTGGACTCGCCCACAGTAACTACAAGAGCAGGTCAGAAGCTATGGATACTGCGGCGAGTAACTCACATCCTGACTTCCAAAAGTCTGTCCATCATCTACAATGCATTAGTCAGAGGTGTTATAGAGTACTCCCCATTTTCCTGGATGATTGCAGCCCCAGCAACATGAAGAAGCTTGATACCATCCAGGACAAAGCAACGAGTTTGAGTGTCGTTTCATCCACAATGCTCCACCATCAACGCCCAGCAGCAGCAGCAGTGTTTTACTAACTACAAGTTGCACTGAAATGATTCACCAAAGATCCTCAGACACCATCTTCCCAACTCATGACCACGTCTATCCAGAAGGACAAGAGCAGCAGCTGTATGGGAACACCACCATCTTCAAGTTCCCCTCCAAGCCAATCACCACCCTGACTTGGAAATCTATCAGCGTTCCTTCACTGTCCTCCTCCTTTACCGGTGTTTCTGTGTAGTCTGTGGGAAAATTGTCACAAACTCTCAGATGTTAGGAAGGAGGTCTCTGCAGGGGCGACAGGATTGTGTTTACCGTCCCTTTTCCAATACCGAGGCTGCTGCCGGGTGTTCTGTCTAGTTTTATCCTTTAAGACCTCGGATTAGTTTGATACAATAGAGTGCTTTGCTTGGCCATTTCAGAGACCATTGAAGAGTTTATCACATCTCTATGTGTCTGGAGTCACTTTTAGGCCAGATCAGGAAAGCACAGGAGATTCACTTCCTGAAAGTCCATGGGAGAAGCAAATTCGTGTTTACAATCGATATTGGCTTCAAGGTCACTGTTACTGACACCAGATTTTGCATCTTAATATTTTATTAATTATTTTTAATTTCCAGAATCTGCCAGAGCATTTGTCTGGTCTGGATTAGTAATCCAGCGACATCTCCACATTAGCACCATCTCCACATGGGGACCTATCGGAAACCACACTGAGCAGGTTATTTCTGTGCTGCTTGACAGCTCTGTCAAAAATAACTCCCACCAATTTGTCTATCGTGACTACTGAGGCAGTAGTAATTTGTCAGATTGTAATTATTCTCCTCTTAGGGGACTGGACATAGCTGAGTAATTTTCCTCATTGCCAGTGAGATATTCGAGTTGGAGCTGGAATGAAACAGCTTCCCCAGGGACACGACTTATTGTGCAGCACAGGTCTTCAGTCCCATTGCAGGAATGGGGTCAGGGCCCATTGCCTTTGTCGTATCTACTGTGTTCAGCTGTTTCTTCATCTCACGTGCATCGAATAGAATTGATTAAAGACTGGCATCTGTGATTCTGCGGGCATCATGGCGATGGTGAAGTTGATCGTCGACTCAACACTTCTGGCTGAGGATCGGGCAGATATTACATTTTTGACTTTTACACTGATGCGTTGGTCTGTTCCATTATCTACAATGGGGATGTTTGTGGAGTCCTTTCCTCCAGTCATTTGTTTAATGATCCATTACCACTTATGACTGAATGTGGCAGGACTGCGAAGCTTCGATCAGATCTGTTGCTCAGGTGTGATAACATTAATGGGTTAGCATCAGGTTTAGGTTCATATGGTTCTGACCCTGACATGTTCACCCACAGTCATTACTGAAACATAGATCGTGTTGATTGTAATGGCAGACTAAGGAGATTATCCCTGGGCAAAATGTTACAGGTGGTGGTTGAATAGTGTTCTGCTTCTCCTGCTATTGTGGTTTACAGCATTCCGTGAATACGCAGTTTTGAGCTGCAATATCTGAAATGCAATTCTAATGTCTGTCCCCTAGTTCACATCGAGACTCTTTCACCCATCAACCCTGTACTCAGTGACCGACTCTGGTTTCTGATGTGGTAACACTTTCATTTTCATATTCTCACTCTGCTGAGGTCATGTTTCTAATCTGACACAATCCATCAAAAAAAACTGATTTTAATTTAATTGTTTAATTCATCTGAATCTTTTTCCTTGAGTAATACCATCGTCTGTGTTTAAATTGAATGTGTTTCCATCTGTTTCTCTCCCTGACCATGATTAAGAGCTCTGTCGTGTCACTGATACCTTATGTATTTTCAGAGCCAAGGAACTCTTTGGATTCCCAATCATCTTCACCACATTGTATGTTTTTCTCATTTGTTTTGATGCCTTATCACTCATGGCTGGCTTGTCCTCCCATGAGTACATTTCACCCTTTTTGGGAGAGTTTCATATATCCTCTGAATTATCCAGCATAAATTCCTGCCATTGCTGCTCCATGGTCATCCCTACTCGGCTCCCCTTCGAATTTACTCTGGCCAGTTCCTTCCTCATGTCTTTGTTGTGACATTGCTCAATTATAATCACATGACATCAAAAAGAGAGCAATAGATATAAACTGAAAGAAGAATTTTTGAGAGATGGGACATAAAGAATAATTGGCAAATTTCTTAACTAGATACAAAGAGAGAACGAGAGAGAGGATATAGACGAGGAAATGTGAAAAATTAGAAAACTAGATTATTGAAAGAAGTAGATGTACATCCCTCAATGTTTTGGTAATTCCGGTGTGCTGTAGTCCTTTGTACAGTACATGTACAACATAGGAATCTGTTCAAATGCTGGGTCTGATGCCAGAATTTTAATCTCCAATAATACGACAGACACTAGCTTTGGAAAGAACCCAGCAGGCCAATATATTGAATTCCCTGTTGAAAATGGATTAACTGAAGTACGTTGCGATACCACAAGCAAGAATGTAAAACACACATCCTGATAAGAATGAGAGTATAGTGTAGAGAATTCCAGAAAAAGGAGGGAACATTGAGAGAAGGGGAACATATCACATTAGCTGAGAATGAAGTAATGTTTCATCAATTTTATACATTATGTGCATCATTTTTCGATAACTGTGTCTCTGTTATTCATTTAGAATGTGTTGTGCACACATGAAAAATATCTGCACACACATTGATTAAACAATGTATACAAAATCATTTTTTCGACATTGAAATGGTCCTGTTGGCATGCTACCAGGATGCATGAACACCAACTGGTCACCAAAAGACACGACCCACCATCGCTATGTTCCATAATACAGAAAAGGAAGGGCACCATTTTGACTGTAACAACACACACATACGAAGACACGCCAGGACGTTCTTAGAGAAATGGCATTGTAACCAGAAGTCCATCAGTAAAAACATCAATTTATATCCTATCTACCTTATCTTGTAATAAAGAAAACTGGAAATAACATCACCCACCTTAAGAAACTAAGGCCTTTTAATAGAGAGGCGGGACATACCACCAGCATTTCAGCGGAGATGCTCACTGATGATGTCACCTAGTCATGGTGACGAAACGTCCGAAAGCAAACCTTCAAGTTCAGCGAGCTAACATGCATACATAAAAATTGTTATTTGTAATTAATTAGTGGAATTTAGGAGTTCTCTGTCACCCACGTTTCAAAAGATTATGATGTGAGATTAGCGTTTCTGGGTGTGTGGTTTTAATTAACAGAGGGGTTCGACATTGATGTCATAACAGTTTGGGGCCTTGCCATATGGGATTTGGACCGAATTGAACAGATTTGGGGTACAAAAGGTCCCAGCAGATTCCAACACTTGGCAATTATTGACCTAGATCTTCAAATAAAACCGGTGAGAAAATTCATTTAACTCTGTTAACTTGTGGTCGGTTCAATTAAAACTGAGAGAAATGGCTTTTAACATTACTAAAGAGGTTCCCAAGTTTGCCAAAGAAGTTTAGAAAGGCAGAAGACGGAATATATTTAGAATTAGCAAGTAGATTAGAATTGGGTTTAACCAGGGACAAAAGGAAAGCTTAAATTGAAATGGAGATGGTCAAGTACTTTGGTGTGTGAGAGAAACAGGCAACTGCAGTAGAGTTAGAAAAGACTTAAATTACAAATGCACGGTTTGTGAAAATTTGTAGCTCAGGTTGAGTTTTAGGGTGTAGGTTTGCTCGCTGAGCTGTAGGATTGATATCCAGACATTTCATTACCTGGCTAGGTAACATCATCAGTGGCGACCTCCAAGTGAAGCGAAGCTGTTGTCTCCTGCTTTCTATTTATATGTTTGTCCTGGATGGGGTTCCTGGGGTTTATGGTGATGTCATTTCCTGTTCGTTTTCTGAGAGGTTGATAGATGGCATCTAGATCTATGTGTTTGTTTAGGGCGTTGTGGTTGGATCTATCCTGGGACAGGCTAAGCAAAGACATGCCAGAGAATTCCTAGAGGCCTGGCACTCCAACTATTTGTATTTTCACTCTTTCTGACATGTTACTCAAGAGCGAGATAATTTGTGGAATTAGGACAGAAATTAAGGTTGGGGACAGAAACATCACGATTGGAGAACTAACAGTAAGAGTGAGTGACAGAGTGTCAGTCCCAGGAATACAGTGTGTTCTTGTGAATGATTTAATAGGATCCAATGTGGGAGAGTCACCCCTTGTGGTGGAGAAGTCAAATAAAAACTAGGGAACTGAGGAGTTAAAGGAAATATACCCAGGAATTTTCCAGACAGTGTAGTAACAAGATCCCACTGTCATAAGCAGAATGGACAAACGAAAGAAAAAGACAAAAGAGTTGATGTTCAGTTAACTGACCCCCTGTTTGATGTAACGGTGCAGGAAAAACCTGAACGTGGAGAAAAACGGTAGGTTAGTGCAGAAGGGAAATGGGCCGAAGTGCACCAGATTGTGTTATTGGTCGCATACCGTGTTACGGGTAGCACATCAACTAACTGCAGGTGGTCACCTAAGTTTACGGAAGACTGAAGCTAAACTACATAAGCAATTCTAGTGGCCTGGAATGCACAAGGACGTGGTTATTTTTTGTTGTACATGTAACACATGCCAAATGGTAGATAAGTCACAGGCAGTAATAAAACCAGCACCTTTGTTGCAAATTCCTGCATTCGAAGAAGCTTTCACGTGGGTTGTGATTATATGTGTAGCTTCCCTTTCTAAAATAAAAATAAAAGAAACCAATATTTGCTGAGCATAATGGATGTGTCTATCAGATTTAAAGAGGCAATTTCATTATGGAGTGTTAAGGCAAAAAGTGAAGTGCAGGAGTTGGTAGCTTCTTTTACTCGCTGTGGGCTCCGCAGAGAGATTCAGTCAGACCAAGGGTCTCATTTTACCGCTGAGCTGTTTTAGGAAGTCATGGATAGCTTAGACATACAGCACTTTAAATCAAGGGCGTCCCATCCTGAATCCCATGGAGTATTGGAAAGTTAGCATCATACGCTGAAGACCATGTTAACATCGTACTGAAGTGAAGTCTTTTGAATTGAATTAAATCTAAATTGACAGGACCAAAGTCGGAGATCTCACACTTGGACTATGTATGTGAGGTGAGGGAGAGATTAGATGGAGTAGGTGAGTTAGCGCAACAGCACCTGAAGAGGGCACAGCATTGAATAAAGCAGATAAAAAACTCTGAAACAGCGGAGAGTGAAGCAGGTAGGGATGACGTATTAGTAGTTTAAATAATGCTCAGGATACCAGAAGCCAACTGAATTTGAATATTATTGTTCCGACACCTGGAAAGCAATCAAATTATGAGAATTATTGTACCATGGGGAGGATATAAACCCAGCATTTTGAACACTAGGGGAAGAGCCACTGCCATCCAACAGCAGAGTAACTGCTGCAGAGCAGGAGTGCGAACTGTCCCTCTCAAAAGCACTCTCTATCAAAGATACATGTTCATGTCAAACCTACTTGCAGTAAAACAAAACGTGATTTGGGGATCAGCGGCTGGAAGAATGAACACAACGGGGAAGATAGAGACTGTGTGGTCTTGAGACTGCAAGGTTTAATATGTGGGTTGGTAGAATAGCATATTTTTATGGAGTTGGAAACAGATAGTAAGTTGCTAAGAAAAGAGGGTCTTGTATTTTTGAACAGCTGTTGTTTAGTGTTCACTCTTGACGTTAACAAACTAATTTGTGAATGTTTGTTTAAATAGTGGAAGTAGGAGATATGTGTCACTCATATTTTAACAGATTACGAGGTGAGACGAGCTTTTCTGGGTGTTTGGTTTGAATTAACAGAGAGGTTCGATTCCACCTTGTAAATGTCCATCCAAGCTAACCCCATTTCCCTGCAGTTGGCCCATATCCTTCTCGTCCTTTCCCATCCACATATTTACCCAAATGCTTTTTAAATGTTGTTAATGTACCACCCTCAACCTCATCTGCTGGTAGCTCATCCACGTACCAGCCTTCTGTGTAAAGAAGTGGCTCCTCAGATTCCCTTTTATTCCTTCCCCTCTCAACGTAAACTGATCCCCTCTAATCCTCGATTCTCTAAAGTTTGGAAAAAGACTGAGAGCATTCGCCCTATCCATGCCCTTCATGATCCTATGCAGCTCTATAAGGTCCCCCCTCAGTCTGCTACACTCTATTGGAAAGGTCCTAGCTTGTCCAACGTCTCCCTATAACTCAGACCATGGGGTCCTGGCAACATCCATGTTAATTTCTTCTGCACGCTTTCTAATTTCTTTAAATGCTCCCTAATACAAAGTGACAAAAACTGAACAGAATGCTCCAAGTGCGGCCTTACCAAAGTTCTGTATAACTGCAGCATAACTTCCCTACTTCCATATTCAATGTACGGCCTGTTGAAAGTCAGTGTGTCAAATGCCTTCGTCACTGCCTTGTCTACCTGTGACTCCACTCTCAGAGAACCTTGCACCTGAACGCCAAGGTCTCTCTGCCCACTACACCCCTTAAGGTCGTCCCATTCACCATGAAACTGCTACCTTGAGTTCAGTTTCCAAAATACACGACATCATGCATCTATATTAAATTCCATTTGCCATTTCTCGGCCCACTTCCATACCTGATTAAATTCCTGCTGCAATTTCTGATAAACTTCCTCACTGATCACACTACCAATTATATTAGTGTCATCTGCAAACTGACTAATCATGCCTTGTACATTCTCAACCAATTCATAGATAATAAACAGCAATGGACCCAGCTCCGGTCTGACAAGCATTCTTCCATTAAACCCCCTGCTTCCTACCATCAAGCCAACTGTGTATTCAATTGTCCAGTTCCCCCAGAATTCCACGTGATAGAACCTTCCAGAACATGTGGAAACATATCAAAGGTCTTACTGAAACCCATAGAGACTACGTTTACCGTTCGGCCCTCATCAACCTTCTTGGTCACTTCATCAACAAACTCTAACAAATTTGGGAAGCGTGATCTCCAACTCACAAGTCTATGCTGACTGCTCCAAATATAAGTAATGGGTGTAAGTAATGGGTGCAGTCAATGGTATGCTGTCCTTCATTGTAAGATGATTCAAGTTCGTAAGTAATGCCATCTTCCTGCTGTTGTAGAGCCTTGCTGAGAGAGTGGTTGGGACACCCTCTACAGATTTGATTTCCTTTGTACCGAATGATCTCCTTACCACAGACACGCGTGATGGTATCACGAGGATAGAGTGAAGAAGCTGAGTGTTTAATCAGTAGAGCTTTGAAAGAAGAAGAAATGGTGACGCTAAACACGAGGAGTGGCAGCGATCACTTATTTCCAAAAGTCACATTGATCGGGTGAGAAATTCCATACTTTACCCAGGATTGATTGGTTTGATTTATTGTCACATGTACCTCAGTACAGGGAAACATTTTATTTTTGAGCAGTGGAGGCAGGTCATAGTAAGCATGGCCAGACAGATCATAGGGTGGAAATAGACTTGGACAGAGTAAGGCATACAGGTTACACTGAATAGGACGTGCACTAGACAAGATCAACACGAACAAGATCAGCATTATTTGAACTTAGAGAGTCCATTCATCAGTCTAACGTGACTTTCCTAATAGTTTATATGCCTAAATTAACTCGCCCCACGTTATTGGGCAGTCGGCGTGTAAACCTGTACTCAACGTCATGTTGCTCACAATCCCCAACAGCAGCCACAATACCTTCCATCTGAAACAGGTAGCCATTCCCACCAGCTTCCGCCCTACATAGAGAACACCAGGCTGTCTTGTCAGAGATTATTATTGCCTTCTTGTGACTTCAAACAAGATGTATGGCTTCCCTCCTCACCACTGGAAAACTACGTTAAAGTCCCACGTGTGTATCATGACTGACGGAGCTACGAGGAACAACGTGGAGCAGTCTGTCTGTGCAGCCTCTGCCCCACTTGGTCATCATGTTGGAGCATGAATTAGGAGACAGCGAGGACTGCGATTGCTGGAGATCAGAGTAGACAGTGGTTTGCTGGAAAAGCACAGCAGGTGAATCGACGTTTCCGGCATAAGGTATTCATCAGGAATCAGTATCAATTACCTCATTCTGCCCCTTTGTAAGTGCATTGAGGTGGGAATGTCCTCCTACCGTTCCTGTGTAAGTGACTCAAGGGACTGAATGACTTCTTCCTAGTCTGATTGGACAGGGCCAAAGGCCTGACTGGGTTATCCCTGGTTCCTGTTTAACGGCTCGATGTGCCGACAAGTGTGATGATGCTGCAGCTTTAAGAGGTTATTTTGTTCTGGTTTCTTTTAAGCGAGAGATTGAACGATCGTTACAAAGCTGGTTAGTTAAGACCACTTGAGTAACAGCTAGGGAGGCCTTGGGTTTATTTTAATGCAGCCTGAATGAGTGTGATCAGCTCTCACATAATAGGATCTCCGGGTTTTGCTTTGTCAGTAACATCAGAAACTATTGGGGTCTCCACAGAGTTGGAAGCTTCAGTGACTATCTCCTGGCAGCTACCCTTGCTGACATTTCTCTTGATGCTGTTTTTAATTTCTGGACTGGAGAGATATTTGTGACATTCTGTGTCTGAATTTTCCTTTTTGCCAAGGGCTGTGTTTAAAGGATTTTCCTATATTGGAACAGTTCATTAGTAATAGTTGATGTGGTTCTTTTCGCCGAGCTGGGAACTTGTGTTGCAGACGTTTCGTCCCCTGTCTAGTTGACATCGTCAGATTCAATCATCAAACACATCGACCTGGACCCAATATACCGGCCAATGCAGCGGACAGCTGGAACTGACAACCGGAAGCAGAAGATACAAACCACTATATCTGCCGGAGGAAAAATCACAGAATTGCTTCACAGGAGTCCCCCAAGCCCTGAGGATGTCACCGAGACAGGGACGAAACGTCTGCAACACAAATTCCCAGTTCGGCAAACAGAACCGCAACAACGAGCACCCAATCTACAAATCTTCTCCCAAACTTGAATTAGTAATAGTTCCTAGATCTGTTTTTCTGTTAACTTGTCCAATAGAATTACGTTATTCTAAATTCCTCTTTCTTTGGTTTTATTTCATCTTTCGTGTTAAAGTGAATGGCATTTTGCATCACACCGAGTAGTTTGACCAGTCACACTCTATCTGGAACCGACAGTTTACATTTTCTTTAAAATAAGAAAACGTAAGAGCCTCGGCTATGCCTTCAAATATTGTTGAGGAGCTTTTGTGCGGTCAATCACACTAGACTCCTTCTCTTCATGAGTAATAGGCTGGAGGCACTGAATGGGCTGTCCCTGTCCTTCTCCAATAGTGTGAATGGGCCGAATGACTTACTCATATTCCTGTGAAACCAGCGTGAGGTGCGGAATGAACTCTTATTTTACTGGGGCAATGTGCAGTGACAGGCAATCTTTTTACATGAATGTTATTGACTCTTTAAAAGCACAAGCCTCAATAGAGTTTGGGTCCTGCTGCACATGGACACAGACCAGTTCAGGACCTGACGGGGGCGTCAGATTATTCTAAACATTGTGGAATCTTCAGTGACCATCCCCACTTCTGATCTTATGGTGGGAAGTGTGAGGGTGGGGAGACATTGATGAAGCAGCTGAAGATGTTTTTGAAGAGGAAGCTACCCTGAGGATTTCCCACAGAGGTGACCCACGACTGAGATGATGAACATCTTCCTTAATGCCATGTTTGACCCCAAACACTGGAGAGTTTACTCTGATTCCCATTAAGTCCAGTTTTGTTAAGCTCCTTGATGTCAACAGACGTCAACCACTGCCTTGATATCAGGGCCAGTCATTTTTACCGAAACCCTTGTGTCAATCTCTTTTGTTCGTATCAATAGGCCATGATAAAGGAGCATGAAGTGTTTTCTTCAAACAGGTGGGATTGAATGTTAGGATTTCTCTCCTCAAGGGTGTTCGGGGAGTTAGATGACTAAACGTATTTGAAGAGGAGGTAGATGGATATTGACCTGTCAGAGAGTTGAGGGCTATGAAAAATTGAGTATGAAAGAGGATTTGCGAGCAAGAGCAGATCAACCACGATCTTAGTGAAGGACAAGACAGGCTTGGGGACTGAACGCCCTGCTCCTGTTTCTGATGTTCTCATGTTCTGTAATTGGAAAGTTAGTGGGTGTAATTTTCATGCATGTGCAATTACTGCATATTGCAGTCAGGAGGCCAGAGGATTCTATGATCCATCACTGGGTGAGGTATGGGGGCTGCATTCACAATGAATCTGGGTCTACAACATGATCAACAAATGAAACACAAGTTTCAGAGACGGGAAGCTCTGTAAAGAGAGATGACGGGCCTCTTTCATACCCAACCTGGGTTTTCCAATTACATTTCCAAAATCACTTCAAAGCGTGGTGACAGCCCTGAAGGGCTGAATGGTCTCCTCTGTTTCTATGCACCAGGTTATAGTTGTAAGTAGCCTCCAACTGCCCCTGCCTAGCAAGTTTGAGGGGCTGAATGGAACATAGGAACATGGGAGTGAGGAGCAGGAGCGGGTCATTAGATACTTTGAGCCTTCTCCACCAGGCACTAAAATTGTGGTTGATCAAGTTATGGTCTCAGCATCACTTTCCTCTCTGTGTTCAATTATCTGTGCCTCACTTTCCTGTCAAATAATTAACTAACGCAGCTTTGAGTCCATGAGAACATAGAAGCACGATTAAAACTTCCAGTGAAGAGAATTCCGTCGTGAAAGGTCCTTTCAGAATTTTTCCTCTTCCCTCTTATAGAATCAGAGAGTCATGCATAACGGAAACAGACCCGTTAGTCCAATCTGTTCACTCCGATCAGTTATCAAATCTGATTTAGTCCCATTTGCCAGCATTTGGCCAATATTCCTCCTTTATCAGAGACTTTTTAAATGTGTGATTGAACCCCCTTTGACCACTTCCTCTAACAGCAATTTCTGTACACACAATACTCTCTGTTTGAAACGTTTATCTTCAGGTACCTTCTAAATCATTCGCCCTCTCGCCTTCAACCTATGCCCTCTTGTTCTGGACTCCCCTATCCTGGGATCGGAACATGGCTATTCAGTATATCCATACCCCTGATGATTTTATAATCCTCTATTATGTCACCCCTCAGCCTCTGAGGAGAAAGCACCTCAACCTAATCAACCTCTCCCTGAAGCTCAAACCTTCAGTTCTGGAACGTCTGTGTAAATCTTTTCTGCAGACAATCGAATTGTACACAGTATTCTTAAAATGGCCTCACCAACATCCGGTACAGATGCAACATGCCACCACAACCCCTAGAGTTAGTGCTCTGACTGATTAAGGCAAATGTGCCAAATGTGTTCTGCACCAGTTTGTCTACCTGCGACTCCACTTTCAAGGAACAATGTACCTGCAGCCCTATGTCCCTTTGTTTCACAACACTCCCTAGGACGTTACCATTAAGAGCATAACTTCTGCCCTGAAATGCCTTCCCAAAATGCAATTTATCTAAATTAAACTTCATCTGTCAGTCCTTGCCCCTTTGTCCCATCTAATTGTGGCCTCGTTGTACTCTGAGGTAATCTACTACACCACCTTTCTGATGTAATCTGTAAACTTACTAACTTTCGCCCCGATATTCACATCCAATGATGAAATGCAGTGAACTCAGTACTGATTCTTACAGCACACTGCTGCTCACAAGCCTCAAGTCTGAAAAATACCCCTCTTCCTTCAAGCCAATGTGACTAGCTTCCCCTGTATCCCATGTGACTGAAATTTACTAATCTGTCTGCCAGTCGGAATGTTATGAACACCTTGCTGAGGTCCATATAGACAATGTCTACCAAACTGCCTTCATCAATCTTCTTTGTCATCTCTTCATAAAACTCAATCAAATTAATGAGACATGATTCCCCATGCAGGAAGCCACGTTGACTACGCTGATCAGCCCTTGCCTTCCCAAACGTATGTCAATCCCATTCCTCAGAATCCCCACCAACAACCTATCCACCACTGACATCGGGCTCAGTGGGCAATATTTCCCCAGCTTTTTGGGTCACTGTTTCCTTTTCTAGTCCCACTCCTCCACTGCTCGCAACAAATGTTGAATGTAACCAGGTTGGTGATATCAGTCTCAGACTGGGTCAGTGTCAGTTTTAGGGACACGTCAGGCTAGTTTCTTTAATCTGCTAAAATAGCACGTTTATGATCCAGAGCAATGTTAATCAAACTACGAGGGAAAGATGAATGGCAATCTGTTTGGATATTGCAAATAAAGAATCGATACCTCCTTTTCTAAAAACACTGGCGCACGTGCGCACGTACAAAATCTCTGCAAGTTCAAGTTGAAAGAACGTTGTCGACATATTAGTCTAACTCATGACGAATGGAAAAATTGAGAGATTGTCCCAAATGTTATTCTGCTTCTGAAGATATTCTACTCACACAAACTGCGAATAATGGGATTTCATCCTGGAACAGTTGGATTTCGCAGAATTCCCTATGCATTAGGGAGTGATAAGATTCCAAGGAGTTCTGGTCAGGATTGTCCAGTGGCTCAGTGGTTAGCACTGATGCCTCACATCACCAGAGACCTAGGTTCGATTGCAGCGTCGGGTGACTCTCTGTGTGGGGTTTTCATATTATCCCCTTGTCTGTGTGAGCTTCTAATGAATGCTCCAGTTTCCTCCCACAGTCCATAGCTGTGCAGGTTAGGTGGAGTGTTCATGCTAAATTGTCCATAGTGTTCAGGGTTTTCTAGGTTAGGTGCATTAGTCAGGGGTAAAAGTAAGGGAACGCGTCTGCGAAAGTTGCTCTTTGGAACGTTGTATGGACTTGTTGGGATGAAGGGCCTGTTTTCACACTTCAGGAATTCTACAAAAAGAAGAATGGTAACGATGACTGTGGAGCTTTTTATTACCGTTTGCACGCATTGCTGTGATGAGGAACAATGAAGGAGAGAGAATTCAATAGTCTGTTCGTTCTCGGGCAGATTACATTTTCTCCCTCTCTGAGCTGAATCACACAATAATATCATCCTCTCCCAAACTGGACCATGTGAGGTCTCCTTGTACATTGTCCAAACTATGTCTCAATCACATTCCCTGTTCCATGCAGGTGCATCATTGCCATTAACATACACAGAGCCATACCCTTCGCAGAAAATGGTCTCGGCCGATTTGAAGATATGTTTAGATATTTCTGCATCATTAAAAAATAAAATGTTTAATGTATTCAGAATACCTGTGTCAAAATGAATGCATTTTGTAACAAAGACAGAAATTGTTGGAAAAGCTCGGCAGGCCTGTCAGCATCCAGATGCCTTTTACATGCTGTAGTTTTTTCCAGCCTCCGTCATTCCTGTGGCCGTTCATTTCATATGCACACCACCCTCTGCGTGAAAAGATGCCCCTTAGGCCTCTTCAAAATCTTTCCCCTCTCACTTTCAACCAATGCCCTCTGGTTTTGGACGCTCCTAACCTGGGGGAAAACTCTGACTACTCACCTTATCCATGAACGTTCCGATTTTATAAACATCTTATGCTACGAAATGTGACTCCAATCAACACGAATGGCTGTGTTTTCAGTCATCCTGGGCCTAAATTCTCAAATTCAATACTGACACCTCATCTGTCTCCATCAGGTCACAATTCTAAAACCATTTTCATCATTTTGTTCAGATGCATCCTGAGACACTTCTGTGGCTTTACACCAAGGCCTTTGTGCCCGGAGGCAGGACACTAGCACCACTCGGCAATACCCATAAAGCTGTAACATTATTCTCCTGTGTGTTTGTTCATCAGTCTGTTCTGACACGCTGTGACATACGTCTGCAACAGGCAGAACTTGAATTCAGACCATTTAGTCGAGAGATAGGAACATTACCACACAAGTTCAGGAATTGGAATCAAATCGAGAGCTCTGGCTCAGAGGCAGGGACACTACGCACTACACGACCATACCCAGATTTTGGGTCATATGTTAAGTGCCAGCTTTCAGCTCGGTATGGATTTATTATAATCAGGTTACCATTATGAACTACACAAAACGCTTCGTATTGTTAAACAAGTGCAAGACATTTGTCTCAACTGTAGGATGTTGAGTGCACGTGCTATGCTACCGAAATTAACCATGACACCTTTAATTGCTTTATCTGTAGTCTACAATATTAGGGAAAGAATTCCTGCAGACACACTCTGCACAATGAAGGGTCTCAAATAGATATTTATTACTGAACACCAGAGACGGAGAAAGAGCATAATTTCTGGCCCCAAAGCACTGACCAGTATTTCCACCAAAAACGTGTGTGACTGCTCTCTTCCTAAAACCATGAAATGATACCAGGCCGCTGATTACTGTCCAGCCTCTCCTCCCCACTGACCTTTTCTGCAATCAATCCCTCACCCCCTAACCACACAAGGTAAACCAAGCTCAGGGTCTTTGTGAAAATCAAGGCCGGAGTGTGCAGGCCTCCTGGAGATGGGGAGGGAATTTTAAAATTAAACAGGGAAGGTGAGGAGGTAGTAATATCACACACTGGGCTGAGGAATGGCAGTTGGTGTTTAGATTTGATTCATTCGAGGAATTGGATTTGGTAAATCAAACAAGAGCGGCGCCTATACAATTAAAAGTAGGGTATTTGGCAGTGTTGTAGGACAGTGACCTAGGCCGTCCGGTAGAATTCTTTAAAATTTGCATCTCATATAGATAGTGTGGTCAAAAGTATGTTCAGCACACTTGTCAGACCTTTGAGTATCAGAATTCAGACGTCATGTTGAGGTTGTACAGGACATTGGTGAGACCTCTTCTGGAATACTGTGTCCAGTCTGGTCATCCTGCCCGCTCATTCCATAGGCACACCACCCTCTGGGTGAAAAAGCTGCCCCTTAGGTCACTTTTAAATTTTTCCCCTCTAACCTTAAAAATATGTCCACTAGTTTTGGACTCCCGTACCCTTAGAAAATACCTCGACTATTCACTTTGATATTATTGACCTTGATATTATTAAGCTGGAGAGGGTTCAGAAGAAATATTTCACAACTGGGAAGGAGGCCTTGAGATTGGTGTTGGCGTTACAACATTTCAGCATCTACATTGCCTATAACGTGTCTGAGACAAATCTCTGTACTGATGACAACGTCTGAACATTTTTAGAGGAATTTAGGGAAAAAATCTTCCAGTCTACAAAGCCTTCCAACTTACATTCAATTCCAACTTACACAGATAACAGGACAAGAAACCGTACTTGCTGCCAAGTTGTCGATAATAGGATGAAGAAAAACTGAGACGTTCTGTAGCAGAAGTAAACGGATTGAAATAGAATCGGGTTGTGAATGTTTGCATGCTTAGTGTCAATGCAACATATATGTATTGTAGTCTACAAAAACAGGAAGAATAAAGAGTTTAAAAGGAGGCCATCTTTGTATATCGGTGTTTTTTTTTTCAAACGGAACGTTGTGACGGTGCTGTCACGTTAAAAAGGTTATTTTCTCTTGTTTTTTTTTTAGGAGACGTCTTAGAGACAGAGATGCCGAACTGCCTTCTGAAAATAGCTTAAGTAAATAACTGAGAAGGCCTTTAGGCTGGACTAAAACGTTGGTAACTATGGTAGGGCAGTGGCCAACTCCCCAGACCAGGTCTTCTCGTTTTGTTTTTGCTGCAGCATTCAGAAGCTGCTTGGGTTTCCAGAAGGGGTGGAAGTTTCACTATATGATCCCAGTTGCTATTCTCTCTGAAAACTCTCTGAAAGATTCTTCTTCCTGGATTGGAGAACTGCACATAAGATTCTGTGTTTGAATTTATCTTTATGCCGGGGGTGTGTTTATGGGATGTTCCGTATTAGCACAGTTAATTAGTAGAAGGCACTGTATCTATTGTTTGCATAGTTGTTCCAGAAGAGAAGCTCTCCCCAATTGTTCTTCTCTTTGATTGTGTTTTAATTGGAGCGTTTGAATGGATTGCATTTTGCTTAACATTGAGTGGGTAAACCAGTTGCAACATCTGGAACAAACAGTTTGCATCTACGTCGTAAAAAAGGAAACGTTAGTGTCCAGGCTGCCTTCTTAAAATATTTTGACGGAGTCAAAAGAGTCCCAGATATTGACTGGGAAAGCTATAGCTCGAGTTCATTAGATGGGTCGGTGTTTATCCAATGTATGCAGGAGGGTTTCCTGACACAATATGTAGACAGGGCAACAAGAGGTGAGGCTATACTGGATTTGGTTCTAGGTAATGAACCAGGCCAGGTGTTAGACTTGGAGGTAGGTGAGCACTTCGGGAACAGTGACCACAACTCGGTGACTTTTACTCTAGTGATGGAGAGGGATAAGTGTGCACTGCAGGGCAACAGTTATAGCTGGGGGCAGGGAAATTATGATGCGGTGAGGCATGACTTAGGATGCGTGGATTGGAAAAATAGGCTTCAAGGGAAGAACACAAATGATATGTGGAGATTGTTCAAGGAACAGCTAATGGTTGTCCTTGCTAAGTATGTACCATTCAGGCGGGGAGTAAAGGGTCTTGTGAGAGAGCCGTGATTTAATAAGGAATTGGAATTCCTTGTGAAAGGGAACAGGGCGGCCTATGTAAAGATGAGGCGTGAAGATTCAGTTGAGGCGATTGAGAGTTATAAGGTAGCCAGGAAGGATCTAAAGAGAGAGCTAAGAGCAGCGAGAAGGGGACATGAAAAGTCCTTAGTTGGTAGTATTAGGGAAAATCCAAAGGCTTTCTATAGGTATGTCAGGAATAAAAGGATGACTAGGGTAGGTATCGGTCCAGTCAAGGATAGTAGTGGGAAGTTGTGTGTGGAAGCGGAGGAGATTGGTGAGACACTAAATCAATACTTTTCGTCAGTATTCATTCAGGAACAGGATACTGTTGCTGATGTGAATATTGAGTCACAAGTGATTCGAATGGATGGCCTTGAGGTACGTAGGGAAGAGGTCTGGGGAATACTGGAAAGGATGAAAATAGATAAGTCCCCTGGGCCTGATGGCATTTATCCTAGGATCATGTGGGAAGCTAGGGAGGAGATAGCGGAGCCATTGGCCTTGATTTTTATGTCGTCGTTGTCTACGGGAATAGTGCCAGAAGACTAGAGGATAGCGAATGTGGTCCCCTTGTTCAAGAAGGGGAGCAGGGATAGCCCGAGTAACTATAGGCCAGTGAGTCTCACTTCTGTTGTGGGCAAAGTCTTAGAAAGAATTGTAAGGGATAGGATTTATGAACATCTGGATAGGAATAATGTGATCAAGGATAGTCAGCATGGTTTTGTGAAGGGCAGGTCGTGCCTCACAAAGCTTATTGATTCTTTGAGAATGTGACCAAGGAAGTGGACGAGGGTAAAGCAGTAGATATGGTGTATATGGATTTTAGCAAGGCGTTCGATAAGATACCCCATGGCAAGCTAATGCAAAAACTACGGAGGTATGTCATTGTGGGTGCATTAGAGGTTTGGATTAGGAATTGGCTGGCTGGAAGGAGACAGAGGGCAGTAGTTGATGGTATAGGTTCATCTTGGAGCGCAGTTACTAGCGGTGTTCCACAAGGATCTGTTTTGGGACCACTGCTGTTTGTCATTTTTATAAATGACCTGGAGGAGGGGCTTGAAGGCTGGGTGAGCAAGTTTGCGGATGACACGAATCTCGGTGGAGTTGTGGACAGTGAAGAAGGATGTGGCAGGTTACAGCGGGATATAGATAAGTTGCAGAGCTGGGCAGTAAGGTGGCAAATGGAATTCAATGTAGCTAAGTGTGAAGTCATTTACTTTGGTAGGAGTAACAAAGAGATGGATTACTGGGCTAATGGTCGACTCCTTGGTAGTGTGGATGAGCAGAGGGAACTTGGTGTCCATGTACACAGATCTTTGAAAGTTGCCACCCACGTAAATAGTGCTATGAAGAAGGCATATGGTGTACTGGCTCTTATTGGGAAAGGAATTGAGTTCCGGAGTCCTGAGGTCATGTTGCAGTTATATAAGACTCTGGTGCGGCCTCATCTGGAGCATTGTGTGCAGTTTGGGTCGCCATACTATAGGAAGGACGTGGAGGCATTGGAACGAGTGCAGAGTAGGTTTACCAGGATGTTGCCTGGCATGGTAGGAAGATCGTATGAGGAAAGGCTGAGGCACTTGGGGCTTTTCTCATTGGAGAAAAGAAGGTTTAGGGGAGATTTGATAGAGGTGTACAAGATGATTAGGGGTTTAGATAGAGTTGACAGTGAGAACCTTTTTCCGCGTATGGAGTCAGCTGTTACTAGGGGACACAGCTTTAAATTAAGGGGTGGTACGTATAGGACAGATGTTAGGGGTAGATTTTTTACTCAGCGGGTTGTGAGTTCATGGAATGCCCTGCCAGTAGCAGTGGTGGACTCTCCCTCTTTGTGGTCATTTAAGCGGGCATTGGACAAGCATATGGAGGTTATTGAGCTAGTGTAGGTTAGGTAGGCTTCGGTCGGCTCAACATCGAGGGCCGAAGGGCCTGTACTGCGCTGTATTTTTCTATGTTCTATGTTCTATGTTCTTCGAGTCTGACCATGTCCATAATACTTGTAGCTGAGGATATTCTGACTGACTCCTGTTATTGAAAAGTTAGTGGAGGCGCTGGACGTTGTGCTGTGAGCTACCTCAGACATTCAGGGAGACCTGGGGATTTGGTGACCCAACTCTGGATGGAGCATGGGGACTTAGTTACAGCATCTGGGTCTGTAACATGAACAATAAATGGAGCAGAGGCTGTAGAGAGGGGACGCTCTGAAACCATGGAGTGAGTGTGTGTGGGGAAAGGGGTCTGCTGGATCCACACCGGGTTTTCCAGGAACAACTTCCCAAGCTCCACTTAACCCAGGAGCAGAGTGTGAGGGGTCCCTGACTGAACAAGGAGCTGGTCACAAAGCGGTGTCGGATCCTTCAACACGACTGCAGCTTCATACCTGGGGGAGGATGGTGCTGCCAGTGGCTGTTAGGGTCACTGTTTCATTCAGCTTCTATGATCCAGAACTTTCCATGCTGGAGTGTTTGATATATTCATCATCTCCCAATATCTCAACATCAATGTCACCATTCGGTGACAGAGATTATATATTAAGGATGAGATGAATGCTTTCTCTCTCAGCAGAGATGTGACGTATGTATCCATGTTTTCTCAATATAGCAGGATTTCCAGTGATGTACATGCCTGTGTGGGGTCCCCATGTCAATGAGGAGAGCTAGAGGAACTGAAGGAGCTCTCACTACATTAATGTTACAGTGTGCCCATGCACAGGACATCACGTTGGTGAATGCTCACTGTCCTGGCATTATCCAGCTGTGATGCCAAAGGGCAAGTGCTGAAAAATGGGATCAGAATAGTTGGGTGGTTGATTTTGACTGGCTCGGTGGTAATGGGTCCTAGCTATTCGTAAACATCTCAAACATTTGGTTAAATGAATCAATAGACAATAGACAATCGATGCAGGAGTAGGCCATTCAGCCCTTCGAGCCTGCACCGCCATTCAATATGATCATGGCTGATCATTCCCAATCAGTATCCTGTTCCAGCCTTATCTCCATAACCCTTGACTCCACTATCTTTAAGAGCTCTATCCAATTCTTTCTTCAATGAATCCAGAGACTGAGCCTCCACTGCCCTCTGGGGCAGAGCATTCCACACAGCCACCACTCTCTGGGTGAAGTAGTTTCTCCTCATTTCTGTCCTAAATTGTCTACCCCGTATTTTTAAGTTGTGTCCTCTGGTTCGGCACTCCCCCATCAGCGGAAATATGTTTCCTCCTGCCAGAGTGTCCAATCCTTTCATAATCCTATACGTTTCAATCAGATCCCCTCTCAGTCTTCTAAACTCAAGGGTATACAAGCCCAGTCGCTTCAGTCTTTCCGTGTAAGGCAATCCTGCCATTCCAGGAATTGACCTCGTGAACCTACGCTGCACTCCCTCAATTGCCAGAATGTCTTTCCTCAAATTTGGAGACCAGAACTGTACACTGTACTCCAGGTGTGGTCTCACCAGGGCCCTGTACAGCTGCAGAAGCACCTCTTTGCTTCTATACTCAATTCCTCTTGTTATGAAGGCAGGCATGCTATTAGCCTTCTTCACGACCTGCTGTACCTGCATGCTTGCCTTCATTGACTGGTGGACAAGAACACCCAGATCTCTCTGAACAGCCCCTTTACCTAATTTGATACCATTGAGGTAGTAATCTGCCTTCCTGTTCTTGCCACCAAAGTTGATAACCAGGCATTTATCCACATTAAACTGCATCTGCCATGCATCTGCCCACTCACCTAACTTGTCCAGGTCACCCTGTAATCTCCTAACATCCTCATCACATTTCACCCTACCAACCAGCTTTGTATCATCAGCAAATTTGCTAATGTTATTGCTGATACCATCTTCTATATCATTTACATATATTGTAAAAAGCTGCGGTCCCAGCACGGATCCCTGCGGTACCCCACTGGTCACTGCCTGCTATTCCGAAATGGAGCCGTTAATCACTACCCTTTGTTTCCTATTAGCCAACCAATTCTCTATCCAATCTAGTACTTTGCCCCCAATACCGTGCGCCCTAATTTTACTAACTAACCTCTTGTGTGGGACTTTATCAAAAGCTTTCTGAAAGTCCAGGTACACTACATCCACTGGATCTCCCTCGTCCATCTTCCGAGTTACATCCTCTAAAAATTCAAGAAGATTAGTCAAGCATGATTTCCCCTTCATAAATCCATGCTGACTCTGTCCTATCCTGTTACTATTATCCAGATGTGCCGTAATTTCATCCTTTTTAATAGACTCCAGCATCTTTCCCACCACTGAGGTCAGAGTAACTGGTCTATAATTTCCTGTTTTCTCCCGCCCACCCTTCTGAAAAAGTGGCACAACATTTGCCGCACTCCAATCCTCAGGAACCGACCCCGATTCTATTGAACTCTGGAAAATAATCATCAGCGCATCCACGTTTTCCCGAGCCACCTCCTTCAGTACCCTGGGATGCAAGCCATCAGGTCCCGGAGACTTATCAACCTTCAGACCTAACAGTCTCTCCAACACCAAATCCTTGCAAATATAAATTCCCTTAAGTTCAGGTCCTTCAGCCACTGTTACCTCAGGGAGATTGCTTCTGTCTTCCCCAGTGAACACAGATCTGAAGTACCCATTTAATTCCTCTGCTATTTCTTTGTTCCCTGTTTCTGTCTTCAAGGGCCCAATTTTTGTCCTAACCATTTTTTTGCCTTGGACATACCTAAAAAAGCTTTTACTATCCTCCTTTATATTCTTGGCCAGTTTACCTTCGTACCTCATTTTATCTCTGCGTATTTCCTTCTTACTAATCCTCTGTTGTTCTTTAAAAGCTTCCCAGTCCTCAGTTTTCCCACTTATCTTCGCTAAGTTATACTTTTTCTCTTTTAACTTTATATGTTTCTTTACTTCCCTCGTCAGCCACGGCCGCCCATGTCTCCTCCTGGGATCCTTCTTCCTTTTAGGAATGAACTGATCCTGCAACTTCTGCATTATACACAGAAATATCCGCCATTGTTCATCCACGGTCTTCCCTGTTAAGGTATTGCACCATTGAACTTTGGCCAGTTGCTCCCTCATAGCTCCATATTTCCCTTTATTCAACTGAAATATTGTCACTTCCGATTGTACCCACTCCCTCTCAAATTGCAGATGGAAGCTTATTGTATTATGGTCACTACTTCCCAATGGCTCCTTCACTTCGAGGTCACTGACCAATTCTGGTTCGTTACACAATACCAGATCCAGAATCGCCTTATCCCTGGTCGGCTCCAGCACCAGCTGCTCTAAAGATCCATCTCTGAGGCACTCCACAAAGTCTCTTTCTTGAGGCCCGATACCATCCTGATTCTCCCAGTCTACCTGCATGTTAACATCCCCCATAACAACTGTAGTAACATCTTTGCGACAAGCCAATTTCAGCTCCTGATTCAACTTACATCCGACATCCAGACTACTGTTTGGGGGCCTGTAGATGACTCCCATGAGGGTCTTTTTCCCCTTAGTGTTTCGAAGCTCTATCCACACTGACTCGACATGCGCTGACTCTAGGTCCCCCCGCGCAAGGGACTGAATATCCTCCCTTACCAACAAGTCCACCCCACCCCCTCTGCCCGTCAGCCTGTCCTTACGATAGCACGTGTAGCCTTGAATATTCATTTCCCAGGCCCTGTCCCCATGAAGCCACGTCTCAGTTATCCCCACAATATCTTATCTGCCAATTTCCAAAAGAGCCTCAAGCTCATCCACCTGGTGTCTAATGCTTCGTGCATTCATATATAGAATTTTTAATTTGTTACTGCTCTCACCCTTCCCCTCAACCCTTATTTCACTCCACTTTACAGCATGATGCCTTTTCCAGTTTTCTGCCTCCTTGATACAGTTGTCTTTCTTGACTTCTCTCGTTCTAACTACCCCTTCAATTTCCTTTTTAAACATCCAGCTTGTCCCCTCCCCCCCGCTACTTAGTTTAAATGTAGCGGTGTTGCAGCAGAAAACCTGCCTGCCAGAATGCCGATCCCTGATCTATTAAGGTGCAAGCCGTCTCTCTTGTAGAATTTATGGTTACCATAAAATATACCCCAGTGATCCAAGAACTTGAAACCTTGATTTCTGCTCCAGTTCCCCAACCACACGTTCAAGTCCATTATCTCCCGGTTTATGGCCACACTAGCCCGAGAAACAAGAAGCAAACTGGAGATAACCACCTTGGACGTCCTGCTTTTTAGCCTTCTTCCTAGTTCTCCGAAGTCTCGCTGTAGTATGTTCCTCCTCTTCTTCCCGACATCATTTGAGCCGACGTGTACCACCACCTCGGGCTCTTCACCCTCGTCGTTGAGGATGTCCTGCACTCTGTCCGCGATGTCTTTCACTCTAGCACCAGGAAGGCAACACACCATCCTTAAATCCCGTCTGCTGTCACAAAAACCTCGGTCAGTTCCTCTCATGATGGAGTCCCCTATTACCACGGCTCTGTGCGATGTCCGACTCTTCCGCTCTGCTTCTGTGGCAACTTTTGATTGACAAACATGGCTGCCTTGCGAACTGGCAGTGTCATTAGACTCTACTGTGTCCAAAAGCTTCAACTTGTTCCTGACAGGTACTTCTCCCCGCGTCTCTTGCACCTGTCTCCTCTCTGCCTTCCTCATCGTCTGCACTCTTCTGCTCTCTTCTGGCATGATTGATGTAATAACATCAATGAAGGTCTTGTCCAGAAAGATCTCGTTCTCTCGGATGAGCCTAAGATCTTCGAGTTCTTTCGTCAGTGCTGAATCAATTGCAATATATCTCAGTCTGCTGTAGGAGAAACGCATTGAGGAGATCCTCGGCCATGATGAGAACGTGGAGGCTCACTCTGTTGAATGACATACTCCTTTCCTAAGGTTTCTGTGCAATCTGTGGGAATGCTCTGTAAATGTTGTCACAAGCTCTCAGATGTTAGGAAGGAGGCCTCTGCAGGGATCGACAGAACTGTGTTTCCCGTTCCCTTTTCCGATATCGAGGCTGGATCCGGGTGTTCTGTCCGGGTTATCCTTTAAGACCTCGGAGCAGTTTAATACAATTCAGTGTCTTGCTTGGCTGTTTCAGAGACCATTGAAGAGTTTATCACATGTCTCTGTGTGTCTGGAGTCACTTTTAGGCCAGGCCAAGAAAGCACGGGAGTTTCACTTCCTGAAAGTACATTGGAGAAGCAAATTGGTGGTTACAATCGACATTGGCTTCACGGTCATTGTTACTGACACCAGATTTTAGACCTCGACATTTTATTAATTGCTTTTAACTTCCACCAGCTGCTAGAGCATTTGTTTGGTCTGGGTTAGTAATCCAGTGACATTTCCACAACAGCATCAGTTCCACATGGGGACCTATCGGGAACCAAACTGAGCAGGTAATTTTTGTGCTGCTTCACGGCTCTGTCAAAAAAACCTCCCACCCATTTGACTGTCGTAATGGAGTTGAGGGGGCCATATTGGTCATAATGTAATTATTTTCCTCTTAATAGACTTGTCATAATAATTTTCCACATTGTCAGATAGATGTCAGACTTGGAAATGGAATGAAATAGCTTCCCCAGGGACACGGCTTGTCGAACATTGCCTGTGTCGTACCTACTGTGTTCAGTTGTTTCTTCATGTCACATAGAGCGAATCAAACTGTTTGAAAACTGTCATCTGTGATTGTGTGGGCATCTTGACAAGGTGAGTTGAATCATAAACTCAACACTTCTGGCTGAGTATGGTGTAGATAGGAATCCTTGTCTATTGCCCTGATGTGCAGGGCTGTACATTATTTAGGATAGGGACGTGTGTATGACCCTGTCCTGCAGTGAGTTGATTAATCCATTTATGACTGGGTGTGGCAGGGATGCTGAGCTTCGATCTGATCTGTTCGTCTTGGGATCATTGCGTCCTCTCTATCACATGTTAGTTCTGCTGTTTGGAATGTAATCAGTCAAGTGTGGTCGCTTTAACAGGTTCTTATCAGTTTTAGGAGCACATGGTTCTGACCCTGACATATTTACCCACATGCGTCACTGAACCATAGTTCAGCTTGATGGTAATTGTAGACTGAGGGATTATCCAGGGCCAAAAGTTAGATTATAGTTTTATATAATTCTGCTTCTGTTGTTGCTGTGGTTTACAGCACCACGTGGAATACACGGTTTGAGCTGCAATATCTCTCATACAGTTCTGCTGCCTGTTCCCCAGTTCACACCGAGATTCATTCACCCATCAGCCATGCATTCAGTGACCTACTCTGGTTTCTGATGTGATACACGTCCAATTTTATATTCTCATTCCACTGAGGGTCTCTCCATGGTGTCACACTTACAGTTTGTCTCATTCCCGCTTTAATATATTCATCTGAATCCTTTCCCTTCCAGTATGTGCTACCTTCTGTGTTTAGAGTGAATACATCTCCCGCTGTTTCTCTCCCTAAGAGTAAGAGGTCTGTAGTGTCAGTGATGCGAGCCTTACATAGTTTCAGAACCAATGAATTTGTGTATCTTTTTTTATCTTGCACTTCCTGGTATATGGCGCTCCAGGTTGGACAGAGGGTTTGAGTAACGTTGACACTCATCTTTGAAAAACATAAATTGCTGGGAAAGTTAAGCAGGTCTGACAGCACCTGTGGAGTGAAAGTAGAGTTAATCATTGGTTCCAGTGATCGTTCTTCAAGGCTCACAGATTCTTTTTTTGTTCTGGTTTCAGATTTCCGGTATCAACAATTATTTGTTTAATTGAAAATGTGTTTTGTTCATTTCTGGAGAAACACAGCAGATCCGCAGCATCTACAGAGACAGAGAAACAGAGTTAGCGTTTCAAGTCCAGTGTGACACTTCTTCAGAACGGAAAAGGATTGGAAAAAGGGCTTTTTAATCCCTTGTCAGAGGTAGTGGAAGTGTGATGGGAAACAGTGTGGAAGCGCAATGCCACTGACGAATGGACTTTTGTTTGTTGTAAAAGAGAATCAAATGTAAAATAAGTATACATTAGGTTGTAAAGGGGGGCATTGGGTTCCTTAATTGAGTGCAAGACAAACGATTCATAAACAGGGCAAGTTCAGTGGGAGACCAAGTGAAGGAATGTATGAAGACTTCAGAACAGCCATAAAGGCGTCATGCTGTGAAGTTATGGAATTGAATACCTACTCCTACAGGCTGTAACGTACCAAAGTGAAATGTGAGGTGTTACTCGAGCTGGGTTGTGCTTCATTTGAACATTGCAGCTGCCCAGGACTGAAATGTTAGTATGAGAGCAAGGTAGGTTATTGAAATGGGAAACAATGAGACGGTCAGGGCTCTTCCTACAGACAGAATGGGAATGTTCCTCAGTGCAGTCTCTGTTTGCTCTCCCCAATTTAAAGGAGACTGAATTGTGAGCAGCAATGACAGGAGATTGAATTGAAAGATTACAAGTGAAATGCTGCTTCTTCTGGAAGGTATGTGTTAGATTGTTAAGAAATGAGGAAAAAGTTTACGATCTTTTCAAATGTCCAACTGTATTTCCTATTATATATAGACTACATAGTTTCGCAACTTGGACGGAGTAAGCACTACAGATGCGAGAGGACAGAGTTAATAAACTTGGAGCTTGAGAAACACGAAGACCAGACAGAATCAGAGGAGCAAAAAGGCAATATTTTGATATTGGACCTTTCGTCAGGACTGGTGAGGGGGAGGGGAGCCCAGAAATGGAGTGATGGGATATGGCAGGGCGAATGGTTGGCATGATGGTGGCGTATTCATGCAGGTATGAGGTTACTGTGCTTGGTCAGTGAAAGGGTGGAGCGGATATGTGAGTGAGAAGATGGGCAGGTGGGTCTGGTCAGGGAGAAGGGACGTGGGATAAGGCTGCGTGTGGAGGGATGTTGAAGCTTCTGCAGTCAATATTGAGGCCATTGGGCTATCAGCTTCAAAGGTAAACTCTCAGGTGGTGTTCCTCTGACAGTGGACAGGCTAAGGATGAGCATGTGCTGAAAACGTGTTGCTGGAAAAGCGCAACAGGTCAGGCAGCATCCAAGGAACAGAAGAATCGACGTTTCGGGCATAAGCCCTTCTTCAGGAATTCCTGAAGAAGGGCTGATGCCCGAAATGTCGACTCTCCTGTCCCTTGGATGCTGCCTGACCTGCTGTGCTTTTCCAGCAACACATTTTTCAGCTCTGATCTCCAGCATCTGCAGTCCTCACTTTCTCCTTAAGGATGACCATGTCCCCAGATGAGTTGGAGGGGGAATTAAAATGGAAGGTAACTGGAAAGTCGGGTTCGTTGTTGTGTTCAGAGCACTGGTGCTCCATACAGAGCCTGATCCTGCCCCAACAAGCACGTCTCCAACTCCCAATGTTGTCTCTTCTCTATCAGGGAGACCAAAGGGAGTTTCGGGGACATAGTCATGGAGCATCTGCTCTCTGCACGCTTTAACCAACCCTACATTCCAGTTGCCATTCATTTCAATTACTTGCTCACACCGCCCCCGCCCGCTCATCCAGCGACAGATCCATCCTTGGCCTCCTCCACTGTCAGAGTGAGGCCAAATGGAAACTAGGGATCACAACCTGATCTTTCAGCTTGAGAGCTTACAGTTCACTGGTCTCAATATTGACTCACTGGCTTCAAAATCTCTCCACCCACAGCCTTTCATGTTCCCCTTCCGTGACCTGACCTAAGCTGTCCCTCTTCCTATTCGCATATCCACTGTACTCTTCCCACTGACCAATCACAATATCCCCATACTTGCATCCCTTTTCGTCATCCCATCTACGCTTCCTTCAGCCCCACGCCCCTCTCTCTATTTACTTCCCAGCTCCCCTTCCCCGGCCCAGTCCTGATGAAGGCTTTCAGCCTGAAAAGTTGACTTTCCTGTTCCTAGGATGGTGTCTGACCTGCTCTGCTTTTTCAGCTTCATATGTATTGCTATATCGGCAGCAACATATTTTGTTGTGCATTTTATACATTTTATTTTATTTTAGCTGTTTACTGACAAGCGTATCTCAACATTCTCACTACAGGGTCAAGGAAACAGTCTCTTTTTCACGAATGTTCCTGTTTGCTTCGAAATGATTTCCTTTGTTTTCACCGTACTTTCAAGTCTGCTGTTCGCAATAGCATTGTAAATGTAACTCTTGTTATGCTGAAGCTTAATCACACCATGTCCAATGTACTTCAGAACTTCCTTGTTCTTATACTCCACACATCTATTCTTAAACGTAAGGATCCATTAAGTCCTTCTATACAACAGTTTCAACTTGCCTGGCCATTTGTAATTTCCTGTCTTCTGTGTCCCTCTCTCCTTACATTTACCAGTCCTCCCACTCTCCAAAATTTCCAGAAAGCTCACCAGCAATGCCTCCACAATCACCTTTGGCATCTCTTTAGAACTACGGGGTGTTCTCCAACTAGTCTCACTGATTGATCCAACTTCACCTTCCCAAGCTCCTTCTCCTTACTGGTGGTCGCTATACTCACCTCTACCCTCTGACTGTCTTGAAGTTCTAACATTTTGCTGGTGTCTTCCACCGTGAAGATTGTTACAATGTATTCAATTCCTCTGCCATTCCATTGCTTCTCATAACTATTCAAGCTTTATTTTTCAACATTCCTTTGTTTGTTCTTTACTCCCTGTCTTCTTTGTTATCTGTCTAAAAATCTGTTTCAACGTTCTTTTCCATTATTAAAAAGCATAATATCATATTTCACCCTCTGCTGCCATTTGCTGTTGTTAGTTATCCCTGCTGGAATTTATAGGCTGCGTAATCGTCTAGATTCCCATAAATCTTCACCACATTGTACGCATTTTCTTTTACTTTTGTGCTGTCCCTGTTTCGTTATCACGCACGGCTGCCTTGTCTTCCGCTGAATATCTTTATTCTTACTTTGGGATGAATTTCTGACGTGCTGCTGAATTATCTCCAGAAACTCCTTTTATTGCTGCTTCACCATATTTCCGTGTTCAGCTCCCCTTTCAACTAACTCTGGCCAACGCCACCCTCCTGTCTTTTTAGTTACATTACTCAATTATAAGCCATCTCATCCAAAAGTGAGCAATAGATGTAAACTGAAAGAGGGACGTTTGAGACTTGGGACACGAAGAACGATTGGAGGATTTATTAACTGGATGGAAAGACAAAGACAGAGAGAATGAATATAGACGTGAAGATGTAAAAATAGAGACGTCTACATGATTGATAGAATTAGATGTGCTTCCCTATTTGGTTTAACAATTCCTGTGTGCAGTGGTCCTTTATGCAGTATATGTGCAACAGATTAATCTGTTGAAATCCTGGATTTGATGCCAGAACATTTATCTCCTTCAATATGAGAGGCACCAACTGTTGACAGAACCCAGCATATGTTTCCTGGTAGAAAATGGATTAGATTAGATTAAATTACTTACAGTGTGGAAACAGGCCCTTCGGCCCAACAAGTCCACACCGACCTGCCGAAGCGCAACCCACCCATACCCCTACATCTACCCCTTGCCTAACACTACGGGCAATTTAGCATGGCCAATTCACCTGACCTGCACATCTTTGGACAGTGGGAGGAAACCGGAGCACCCGGAGGAAACCCGCGCAGACACGGGGAGAATGTGCAAACTCCACACAGTCAGTCGCCTGAGGCAGGAATTGAACCCGGGTCTCTGGCGCTGTGAGGCAGCAGTGCTAACCACTGTGCCACCGTGCCGCCCACAAACAAGTTGGAACACCAGAAGCAGGAATTTATAACAGCCATCCGATAAGAATGAAACATTAGATCAGGGAATGCCAGGAAGGGGCAGGAGGCAGACGGTACATTGAGAGAAGGGGAACAAAACCTCTCAGCTGAAGAGTAAATAACATATTAATATTTTATAAATTTTGTATATCACATGCATCATGTTTGTTAAGTATGTCTCTCTTGTTCATTCTGAATATGTTGCACACATATGAATAATCTTATCTATCTGCACACACGCACAGACACAGACACACACACACACACATAAGCACGCACACACCAATGACTGTTCAGCCATTCTATTTGAAATGATTCTGTTTTGTTTACACTGTCATTTGCCATTCCTTCTTCCGAATAAATTATGTTTCTTTCACTGCATTTTATTTTATTCTGTTTGTCAAGAAGACATTGGGGAATGGTGGGGATGTCACTTTACTCCTCATCAGTCTCCACAGCCACTGTCTTCTATTCCTTTCTGTTTATTAACCCATGAAAAATACGTACTGTATCTGACCCCTGAATCCCAATAACCAGGTCAATTTTAAACAGGACACTTACTTTTGCGCTAAGGCTACAAAACATCTCAAAAGGAAAATGCATACAAATTGTGCAATAAGATGTTTACATCTTTACAAACAGATTATAGAATTGCCTTATGTAAACGATAAACAATTAACTGGTAAGAGCGGTGAGAGTAAAATCCAGGGAAATCCGTATTTCTTGTGTATGTTCGGGGCAGTTGTGCCCAGAAGCAGTTTTAATGTTGGAAGTTGTTGTGGTGGAGGACACTTCAGTGTAGTAACAACATCTCGATTGATGCTGTGTAATGATGACTATTCAGGCAGGTTACTATCCCATCCTCGCTATTGTTGGTATTCCTGGTGAGTCGATCTCTGCCCATTTACTAATTCTCTAACCCGTTGTGAATGTCATCATTTTCTCTGTAGTGTATATTTGGCAAAGATCCAAAATATTATCTTCGCTTTCAATCACAATTTCCATTTCTATACCATGAATTTCATATCCCTCGCTTACAAGCATCTGAGGAGAAATTAAAGTATTCATAACCACCATTACCCCATTTTATCCTGAACTGATTTATATCTCAATATTCCGTCGACCACAAAACCTGCCCAATCCCACTCCCACCTTCACAATATCCCCAGTCTTCACTTCTGCCTCAACACTGTTTCTGAATAAACCATCATCCACATCTTTCCAGTTACAATTCTCTTCGGGCACCTCTTCTCGTTACATATATTTTGATCACAAACTTTTTCTTGCCTCGACTTGGATCTATGTGAGGTGCAAAGATTGAAGACAGTTCGATTCTAAAATGACTATCAGTATAACCTGTAACCTCAAACGAGGGAGAGGACTATGCTATCAGTGACCAGGAAGTGACCGTTTCATTGAACTGTCTTGATTCTAGAACTTTCTGACCAGGAGTGGGTGTCACGTCCATCATCTCCCAATTGCAGTGTTCTAATGTATTCACACAGTGACGGAATCAATCTCTGCCTGCTGCTGAGGGTAATACCTTCGTCCTGTCTTCATAATGGAAGGTCCGGAAAATCTTCTAGAAATAATATGGGACAGATTGACTGGTAAAAATAAGAACATGATTAGAATTAATAAAGTGAACTTTCTCAAAAACTAATTGAATTGAAGGTTGGCAAGTTACTGCACCAAATGAGTTCCATCCGAGTTTTCAGAGAAGTGGCATTGCAGCTAGTGAATGAGTTATAGAGACATACAGGACAGAAACAGACGCTTCGGTCCAACCAATCCATGCTCACTATTCCAATTCCAAACTAACTTAATCCCACCTGACCGCGCTTGGCCCATATCCGTACAAACCTTTCCTATTCATGTACTTATCCAAATGTCTTTTAAACGTTGTAACGACAAGAAAGAAGTATTGATTACCCTCCAAATTTCTTTAGAATCTGCAATTTATCGTTCCTGCAGACTGGAAAGTAATTATTGTAATTCTAAATATTTAAAACCAGCGCGGGAGGGAAACGAAAAAAAAATGGGTACCATGATGTTAGGTCTGAGGAAAATATTAGAACTTTTTATGAGAAATTTTACAACTCGACGTTTGGGAAATCATGATGTGACTTAGTACAGTCAGCTTAGACTTAGAAACCGGAAATCATCGTTGAGAAACCTGTGGAGTTTGTATTAGTTGATACATCCACAAGAGAGAAAGAGTGCGAGTGGTGTATTTGAATTTGCAGAATACATTTTTTACATTGTTGTTAACAAGTAAGCAAAGGAAGTTGGAGAACATTGGTAAGTTGCAGACGGGGTGATCTGGATATACCACATGGATTGAGAATTGGTCAGTGGAAGCAATACAGTGCTTCTTGCACTTTTATGGATTGAAGGCAGTTACTCATGGGATATCACAAGTTTCAGTGTTTGAACCACAACAATTTGCAAGGCATAGAAATGATTTGGCTATGAGAAATAAACAGAATGCATCTCATTTTGTATTGATTAAATCGTACAAGTTTGAGAAATGTTGTTTTTCAAAAGGACCTGAATGTCCTTGATCATGAGTCACCAAAAATAGCACATCCAAGGCCGTAAGTATTGGCATCTTATATTGTATGCTGCCCTTCATTGTCATATGATTTATGTGCAAAACTAAAGCCGTCTTCCCGTATTTGTAGGGCCTTGATTAGAGATTATTTGGAGCACTGTGTAGAGGTGTGATCTTCTTTATAAGGCACGATGTCATTAACACAGACACTACTGAAGTAAGTATTAGCAGTCTAATCCATGAGATGATGACTCCATGAGGAGACAGTGATGGAACTGAGTATTTAATCTGTAGTGCTAGGAGACAAAGAGGGATGATTGCGCTGAAACGTGAGGATTAGCGACGATCACATATTTCTGAAAGAGACACTGTTAGGGTGAGAAATGATTAATTTATTAGATTTATTGTCACATGTGCCTAAGTCCAGTGAAAGCTTTATTTATGAGCAGTACAGGCAGATGACAGTAAGCAAGGACGCACAGATCATAGGGTGAAAAATAAATGTGGACATAGTAAAGCGTGCAGGTTACAATGCGCAGAACATTCAAAAAACATGATCAACATGAACAAGATCTTTATTATTTGGAGTTACAGAGTCCATTCATCAGTCTAATATAGCATCCCTGATACTTTATGTGCCTGAATGATCTCTCCCCACATTAATGTGCCATCGGCATGAGGTCCTACAAGAAAAAGGTAGGGAGTTAGGAACCAACTTAACAAAGTAGGACCTCGGAGGATTGCTACCATTGTCAAGTACTAGTCAGTGTAGGAATGATTAAATAATCAGGAAGAATGTGTGGCTTGAGAGATGGTGCAGGAGGGAGGGGTTCCGATTTTTGGGATATTGGGACCGGTTCTGGGGGAGGTGAGACTATTACAAATTGGACGGTCTACATCTGGATAGGACTGGAGCCAATGTTCGATGGAGTGCATTTGCAAACGCTGTTGGGAAGGGTTTAAACTAATGTGGCAGGGGATCGGGTAAAAAATCTGTTTAGTGAAAAGAAAGGAGGTAGTAACTAAAGCCTAAGTAACTCGATAATGAATTCAACATGACTGAGGGGAAGAGGAGGCAGGAAGCGGAGGATGAACACAGAGGGGCTTGTCGTTTTAATGCAAGAACGTAAGGCAGGTGAACGTAGGGCTTGGAATAGTACCTGGGAATATAATGTTATTGTTGTTACTGAACTTGGTTGAGGGAATGGCGTGATTGACAACTAAATATCCCAGGACATTAATGCTTCAGGCGGGGTAGAGAAGAAGGTAAAAGGGGTGGATGACAAGCATCACTGGTCAAAGAAGATATCACAGCAGTGCTGACGGAGTGCCCCATGGAAGATTCGAGCAGTGAGGCAATATGGGCAGAGCTCAGAAAGAGAAAGGGCGCAGTAACAATGCTGGGATTGTACTACAGGCCTCCCAACACCGATCAAAGTACAAATGTGTAGATAGATCACAGAAAGATGTGGGAGCAACAGGATGGTGGTGATAGGAGATTTTAATTTTCCCAAAATTGACTGGGATTCACTTAGTGTTAGAGGTCTAGATGGAGCAGAATTTGTAGGACCATCCAGGAGCGTTTTCTAGAGCAGTGTAGAAACAGTTCAACTCTGGAATCGGCCATGCCAGACCTGGTGTTGGGAAATGAGCCCGTCCAGGCGGTGGAAGTTACAGTGGGGGATTACTTTGGGAATAATGATCACAATTCTTTTAGTTTTACAATATTCATGGAGAAAGATGAGAGTGGTCCTAAATGAAGAGTGCTAAACTGGTGGAAGGCCAACTATAGCAAAATTCGGCAAGAGCTGGGGAACGAGGATTAGGACCAGCTGTTTGAAGGGAAATCCGCAAATGATAGGTGGAAGGCTTTTGAGGAGAGGTTAATTAGTGTTCAGGAGAGATATGTTCCTGTGAAAATTATGGATAGAAATGGCAAGGATAGGAAACCATAGATGACAAGTGATATTGTGACACTAACTAAAAGGAAAAAGAATGAGTACATAATATCTAGGTGAACGAAGATATACGAGGCCTAGGAAGAATATTGTGAATGTAGGACCAATCTGAAGTGAGGAATTAAGAGGTCGAAAAGGGGTCATGAGATATCCTTAGCCAGCAGGATTAAGGAAAACCTTAAAGCATTTTGGTCACATAAAACGCGAAAGAGGGTAGCTAGAGAAAGGGCCCAATCATGGACAAAACAGGAAAGATATGCTTGGAGGCAGAGAAATCGGGAGAGATTCTTAATGAGTACTTTGCATCGATATTCACCAAGGAGAGGGGCTGGGTGGATGTTGAGGTTAGGGATAGATCTTTGATTACTCTTTGTCAAGTCTGCATAAGGAGGGAGGAAGTGGTGTGTTTTCCAAAAGGCATCAAGAAAGACAAGTCCCCAGGTCTGGATGGGATCTTCCCAAGGTTACTGAGGGAAGCGAGAGAGGAAATAGCTGAGGCTTTCATGGATTTTGTTGCAGCGTCCTTGAACACGGGGGAGGTCCCTGGGGAATGGACAATTTCTAATGGTGTCTCCTTGTTTAAGGAATAATCCTGTAAATTACAGACCTGTGATCCTGACGTCAGTGGTAGGGATGCTACTGGAGAAGATACTGAGGGATAGGATATATACCCATTTAGAATACAATGACTTCTCTGTGCTAGGTAGCATGGTTTTCTGCAGGTATGGTAATGGCTTACAAACTTAATAGAATTGTTTGAAGAGGTGACAATGTTGATTGATGAGGGAAGGGATATAGATGTCATACAGATGGACTTTAGTAAGGCATTCGATAAATTTCCCCATGGTAAATTGAAGAAGAAGGTGAAGTTGCATGCGTGTTCTAGCTAGATGGATAGAAAACTGGTTAGGAAACAGGAGACAGAGAGTAACAATGGAAGGGAGGTTATCAAAATGGAGATCTGTGACCAGTAGTGTCCCACAGGGGCCCTTGCTGCGACATTGGTTTTTGTGGTAGACATAAATGATTTGGAGGAAGGTGTAGCTTGTTTCATTAGCAAGTTTTCAGATGACACTAAGATTGGTGGAGGAGCAGACAGTGAAGGGGACTGTCGGAGAATACAGCAGAATATAGATAGATTGGGGAGATGGGCAGAGAAATGACAGATGGAGTTCAATTTGGACAAATGTGAGGCGATGCATTTTGTCCGATCCAATCCAAGAGCAAACTATACAGTAAATAGTAAAGTATTGGGGAAAATTGATGTACAGAGACATCTAGGTGTTCAGGTCCATTGTTCCCATTGAAGGTGGCAAGGCAGATCAGTAGAGTGGTGAAGAAGGTGTACGGCATGGTTTCCTTCATTGGATCGGGTACTGAATATAAGAGTTTGCAGGTCGTGTTACAGTTGTATAAGACTTTAGTTCAGCCACATTTGGAATACTGCATACAGTCTGGTCGCCACACTAGCAAAACGATGTGGATGCTTTGGAGAGAGTGCAGAGGAGGTTCACCAGTATGTTGCCTGGTATGTAGGGTGCCAGCCATGAAGAAAGATTGAACAAATAAGGATTATTTTCATTAGATAAACGGTGGTTGAGGGGGATCCTGATCCTTGGATGGCGAGGCATATTGAGGATCTGGTAAGGACATTAAAGAAGGCATACATTGGGTTTAAGATATTGGGCTTAAGTGAATCCTTAGATGACTACACAAAGTGTAGAAGCACCCTTAAGAGGGGAATCTGAAGCCTGAAAAAAGGACATGACATGGATCGCTCAGAAAAGGTGAAAGATAATCCCAAGAGGTTCTCTAGTCATATTAAGAGTAGAAGCATGATTCAGGATAGAATAGGTCCACTTACTGATGAGCATGGCTGTCCTTGTGTGTGTGTGTTTGTGGGGGGTATTGTTTAATGAATATTTCTCCTCCATGTTTAATCAGGAGCAAATGATGCATACTAAGGAAATAAGGAAAACAAGTGGGAATGTTTTGCTCTGCATGCATATTACTAGAGTGGAAGCATTTTCTACCTTAAAGCACAATAGGGTGAATAAATCCCCTGGGCAAGAATATGTCCATCGTCGGATGTTATGGGAGGCTAGGAAAGAAATTGCACAGGCCCTTGCACAGATTTTTGCTTCATCGTTTGCCACTGGAGTGGTTCCATTGTTTAAGAAAGGTAGCAAAGACAAACCAGGGAGCTCTTAGTCAGTGAGTGGAACATCAGTGTTAGGCAAGTTGTTGGAGATGATAATGAGAGACAGGATGAACTAACATTTGGAAATTCAAGGTCTGATTAGAAATAGTCAGCATGGATTAGTGTGCAGGAAATCATGTCTGACAAATCTTTTAAATTGTTTCAAAGAGATAACCGCGAGAATACATATGGGAAGGACAATGGATTATCTATATATGGACTTTAGTAAGACGATTGACAAGGTCCCATACGGCAGGTTAGTCGGTGAGTTTAGGTGATTTGCGATCCAGAGAGAGCTAGCTAATTGGATTCAAAATTGGCTCAATGGTAAGAAGCAGAGGGTGATGGTTGAAGATTGTTTCTCCGACTGGAGGTCTATAATTAGTGCCACTGGTGTCAGTGCTGAGAACTTTGTTATTTGTTATTTACATAAATGATCTGCATGTGAATATACAATGCATGATGAGGGCCATTAGACATAGGAACAGAAATTGAAATATTCAGCCCATCGAGTCTGCTCCACTATTCAGTCATGGTTCATAATTTTCTTAACACCATTCTTCTGCTTTCTCTCCATAATCCTTGATCCCCTTGACAATCAAAAACCTGTCCATCTCAGTCTTATATATACTCAGTAACCTGGCCTCCACAGCCTTCTGTGGCACTGAATTCCATGGATTCACCACTCTCTGGCTGAAGAAGTTTCTCTTTATCTCCGTTCTAAAAGCTGTTCCATTTACTTTGAGGCTGTGCCCTCGGGTACTAGTCTATTTTACCAATGGAAATATCTTCACAACATCTATTCTGTCCAGACTATTCAGTATATTTCAATTAGATCTCCTCTCATCCTTTTAAAATCCATTAAGTAAAGATCCAGAGTCCTCAAAGTTTCCTCATGTGTCAAGCTTTTCATTCCTGGGACCATTCTCGTGAAACTCCTCTGAGCACATTCCAAGGCCAGTATAAATCTTCTGAGATAAGGGGCCCAAAACTGCACAACATACTCCAGGTACTCCCAAGAGGTTTACTAGATTTATGGATGATACCATTAGGAGGTATCGTTGATAGCGATGAACATTATCAGAAATAATCGAGGGATTTTAATCTGATGGGGAAGTGAGCTGAGGATTGGCAACTGCGATTAAATACAGATAAGTCGGAGGTGTTACACTTTGGAAAGTAAAACAAAGATAGGAGTTATACAGTAAATGGTTAGATTCTGAGGAATGTTGTGGAACAGAGGGACCTCGGATCACAAGTCCATATTTCACGGGAAGAGGCGTCACGGGTAGAAAGGGCGGTAAAGAGAGCGTTTAGCATGCCGGCCTTCAACTATCAAAGCATTGAATATAGGAGTTGGGACATTATGCTATCTTTCTGTAAGTCGTTGGTGAGGCCACACTTCGAGCATTGTGTACAGGTTTGGTCATCCTGTTAACCTGAAACGAGTGCAAAGAAGTTTGACAAGAATGTTGTCAGGACTAATAGGCCAGCGTTATAAGGAGGGGTGGGTCAGGTTCGGATATCATTCCTTGGAATGTAGGAGAATGAGGGGGTGTTTTTATGGAGATGCATAATAATACAGGGGCCATAGATAGGGTGAATGCATCGAGTCATTTTCCCAGAGATTACAGACTGAAAACTACAGGGCATTTTTTTATGTGAGGGGGTAAGATTTAAGAAGGACCGGAGGGCCAGCTTCATTATGCAGAGAATGGTTTTGAAATGTAATGGGCTGCCATAAAAAGTGGTTTAGGCAGGTACAATAGCAACATGTAAAACAAATGAATTGATACATAGATGGGAAGGGTTGAGAGTGATATGGTTCAAATGTGGGTAATTGGAATTAGTTGAGTGGGCAGCATGGTCAGCACAGACCAGTTTGGGCTGCAGGGCCAGTTCCCATGCTCGATCACTCTCTGATTCAATGACACGCCAATCAAGTCAGTGACACAGTGTCACCCCGGCTTATACCAGTCCACACCATGTCACTGTCAGGGGGACACTCCGGGCTACACCAGCCCACACCATGTCACTGTCAGGGGGACACTCCGGGCTACACCAGCCCACACCATGTCACTGTCAAGGGAACACTCTGGGCTATACCATCCCACACAATATTACTCTCGTGGGACACTCGTGGATAGAGCAGCCCACATCATCTCGCCATGCAGTGGTTTCTATCATTTGATTGTCAAAGTTGCAGATCTTATCCACCTGCTTGGTAATGTTCTCGAGGAGGTCAGTAATCCCCATCATACACTTGCCCTTTACTATGTAGCAAGCCCGAGCCTCTTTGCCGTTTAGGTAGTCGAGGATATACCGGTTTTGCTGAGGGGATAGACGTAATTCTAAGAGCATATCCTTACTTCCTGCTAAGTCCAAACGGTCTCCTTGCCCAAGCGGGTTAGACCATAAATAAGATAGTTTCAATTTGGATGGCTAATAATTCCTGCAGATCCTCCTCAGGAAAACGTGCTGAGAAATGTGTAAGCCAGAAACGGGACTTTACTGTTACCCAAAGAAATACCACCCCTCCAATGCGTGCAGAATACAGGTCAAACTGAACGTTTAGTAGGGAAACCCCAGCCCCATTCCCACGTAGTTGGGCAGGGAACCGAAGTTATGAAAACTGCCCTATCAGCTACAGCACAGAAATTACCTATTTCATTAAGAACAATGAAGTTAGTCACTTTGCCTTGGCTGACAAAAATAATATCCAGGTTTAGTTTAGATAATGGAGGGGCTTCCCAATATGAAGCAGGCCTGTCATTGTGACAACCCTGAAAGTATAGTTAGTCCATAGCTGCAAAATATGGTCGCACTGGGCTCTTAGGGTGAAAGCGATTCAATAAAAAAGTGATGGGTCTTTCAGTAAGAGATGTGATTACTGTCCCAGATTGGTTCATTCCACCCCACAATTGAGAAGATGGGGGTGCTGTTAGGGGTCTCATAGTAAGGTGTGTGCCATTAAATACCACAAAGAGCCTGAATATCCACAATAATAGAGACACACTCCTCCAGTAGGCATATGCATGAGATGTGAGGCGCCACAGGGAAACAGTAGTAGTTCGTACATTGGACAAAGGCACATGGAATAAACAGTCACATTCACTTAAATGCTTCCCCATCCTGTACAGTTGTAACAAATTCGATAGGCTTCCCCGGATTTATTATAGGAATTCCACAAGTTAGCAGGTGGGGATAAGTAATAATCAAAGGGAAGATTATATCTGATAAATGCCTAACAGGTATTCCATACTCTGTATTTGGGATTCAGGAGGGGGAAAGGGGTCAAAGAGTCCTTTGCTGATGTGAGGACGTAATGCACCACTTCATGCTGGCTGAATATTTGATGATGACTTTGCAAAAGCAAATTGTTAGTGAAGGACAACATCTCCCCCTTTCTCTTTTGCGACGGGCCGATTTAGGCCTCTTGGAGTAGAGGCAACGCTTACCAGAAACACCGAAAGCACAACTGAAATCAAACTGGCACAAAACACCTTGACAGGGTAAAGCCCAATGAACTTTTCGATCTTCTTGGTGCAGTTGACCATTGCGGCAGTCATTCTTGGTCACATTCCCTACATCAAAGGAATCAGTTTCTCGGGCACGTAAGGACATATTTTCAGCTTAAACGGTACACAGTTTCTGGTTGTTCAGGATCACACAGGTAAACAGCCCCCTCTTCAGCACTAATGCAGGCGACAACGAGTCCACATAACAGGGTAAGTTCGATCTTCATCTTAATGGTCGTTCTGCATTAATGTCAAACATTAGAAGAATTACGATTCGAAACATGCAGCTATATCATAGTAGTCTGGTTTGTTATCGACTGATTCCGGTTCGTTTTCCAGTTCCCCATCGTCTCCATCTCCATCATCACCACCACCACAACCACCACCCCCCCCCCCCCCCCCCCCGCCACCCCGGAATGGGCTCATCTAATGACCTTGGAGTGATGAAGGTGAACCCAGGCGGAATGCACGGCGACCTTTACAGCAGACAGGCTGGTGTGGAGACCCTGGAAGGGCCCTTGCCATTGAGGTTGGTGGCTGCAGCTTGTCCAAATCATGATGAGAATAAAAGAGTTGGAAATTTAATAATTGGGATATTGTTGAGGGAGGGGAGCAGCACCGACCTTAGACTGAAGATCTCCCAAAATCTTGGTCAAAGAAAGAACACAGGAGAACATATCCTCAGTCATGTGTTTGAAATGAATACGGGAGGAGGCATCATTCCAATGTGAGAGGACAGCCCGACTTCGGATTATTTCGGCTGGGGACAAGCGAGGTTTCCCCACAGGAGTTTACTGTAGGTGGAACAACACCAGAGGCACCAACCTCACCCAGGAAAGACCTGTATCAGAAGTCCATTTGGTAAGTTTAGTTTTCAGAATCTGGTCACCAGGCTCCACGAGCCCTGCAGCCTGTCGGCAATAAGCACAATGAAGTTGGTGGTGGATCCCAAAATGAGAGCATAATTCCTCATTAATATCTACAATAAAATGGGGGGCATTGTCAGAATGTAGACAAAAGCAAATACCAAGGCAGGTAATAATCTCCTTGAGTAAAATATTTACAACAATTTTAGCAGTAACGTTGGAAGTGAGGTAAGCTTCAACCCACCAAGGAAAAAAAAATAACAATGACCAAAACATACTTATAGTGCTGACAACTTTGCAACTCAATGAAGTCTTTAAACATCTTTTGCAGTTGGCATTAGTTTGTCAGAGGTCGACTCACACTTGTCAGAGAGCATAGAACATAGAACGTACAGCACAGAACAGTCCCTTTGACCCACGATGTTGTGCCGAGATTTAATCCTAATGTAGAATATAGTAACAACCTATGCACCCCTCAACTCACTGCTATGCATGTGCATGTCCAGCAGTCGCTTAAATGTCCCCAATGACTCTGCTTCAACCACTACCACTGGTAACGCATTCCATGCATTCACAACTGTGTAAAAAAAAACCTCTGACATCTCCTTATACCTTCCTCCTAATATTTTCAAACTATGAGTGGTAATACCAGTCATTCCTACCGTGGGGAAAGTTCTCTGGCTATTGACTATCAGTTCCTCTCATTATTTTGTACACCTCTGTCTGGTCACCTCTCTTCCTCCTTCTCTCCAGAGAGAAACGTTCGAGCTTATTCAACCATTCTTTATAAAGCAAGCCCTCCAGTTACCATCCTGGTAAACTTCTTTGCACCCTTTTCCAAGCACCTGTATCTTTCCTATAGTAGGACGACCAGAACTGGACACAACATTCCAAGTATTGCCTCACCAGGGACTTGTAGAGCTGCAGCAAAACCTCATGGCTCTTAAGCTCTATCTCGCTGTTAATGAACGCCAAAATACCATATTCTTTCTTAACAACCCTACCCACTTGTGTGGCAACTTTGAGGAATATATGTACTTGCACACCAAGATCCCTCTGTTGCTCCATACTGCCAAGAATCCTGTCTTTAATCCTATATTCAACATTCGAGTTCCAATTATTCAAAATGCATCACCTCGCATTTATCCAGGTTGAACTCAATCTGCCATTTCTCAGCCCAGCTCTGCATTCTGTCAGGCTGCAGCCTGCATTGTCCTCTATATTATCAACGACACCTCCAAACTTTGTGTCATCTGCAAATTTACAAACTCACCCCTCAACCTCCTCATCCAAGTCAGTTATAAATACTACAAGGAGCAGAGGCCCAAGTACAGAGCCCTGCGAGACCCCACTGAACACTGTTGTCCAGGCAGAATACATTCCATCTACAGCCACTCTCTGCTTTCTGTCAGCTAGCCAATTCTGTATATACCTGTTTAATGCCTGGAAACAGAGTGTTGATGGAGGGTTGTCTGTGTATGTCTGATTAATGGTTGGTGATCGGGTGGTGGTGCAGGGTTAGTGTGTGTTTTCTGTACATATCTGTTTAATGACTGGAGACTGACTGGTGGTGGTCGAAGGTTGTGTGTGTATTTCTGTGCATATCTGCTCAATGGAAAGAGAATAGGGTGGTGGTGGAGGGTTGTGTGTGTGTGTGTTTCTGTGTATCTCTGTTTAATGAAAGCAGATAGGGTTATCGTGGAGGGGTGTGTGAGATTCTGTGTTTATCTATTTAAGGGCTGGAGACAGGGTGGTGGTAGAGTGTTGTGCGTGTGTATTTCTGTGTATATCTGCTCAATGGCAGTACAACAGGGTGGTGGTAGAGGGTTGTGTGTGTGTTTCTGTGTATATGTGCCTAACGCCAGGAGAAGGGTGGTGGTGTGTGTTTCTGTGTATATCTGTTAAATGGCAGGAGACAGGGTGATAATGGACGGTTGTCTGTGTCTTCCTGCATATATCTGCTTAACGTCAGCAGGCACGTTGTTCATGGAATATTGTGTGTGTTTCTGCATGTATCTATTTAATGGCAGGAGACAGGGTGGTGGTGGAGGGTTGTGCCTGTATGTGCGTTTTTGTGTATATCTGTTTAAGGGCAGTAGGCAGGGTGTTCGTGGAAGGTTGTGTGTGTGTGTTTCCGTGTATAACTATTTGATGACAGGAGACAGGGTGGTGAAGGAGGTTTTAGTGAGTGTGCGTGTGCGTTTCTGTGCATATGTGCTTAATGGCACGAGACAGTTTGGTGTGTGTGTGTGTCATTGTCTGTGTGTTTTTTTGTTGTGTGTATGTTTCTGCATATATCTATTTAATGGCAGGAGACAGGGTGTTGTTGGAGGGTAGAGTGCCTGTGTCTGTGTGCCTACTGGCAGGAGACAGGGTGGTGGTGGAGGGTTGTGTATGTATGTGTGTTTCTGTGTATATCTGTTTAAGGTCAGTAGGCAGGGTGTTCGTTGAAGGCTGTATGTGTGTTTCTGTGTATATCTGTTCACTGGCAGGAGAGAGAGTGTGGTGGTCGAGGGTGGTATATGTGTTTCTGTGTATATCTGTTTAATTGCAGGAGACAGGCTGGTGGTGGAGGGTGGTATGTGTTTGTTTCTGATTATATCTGTTTCATGGCAGGAGGCATGGTGGCGGTTGAAGGTTGTGCGTGTGTTTCTGTGTATATCTGCTTAATGGCAGGCAACAAGATGTTCTTCGGGGGTTTTGTGTCTGTGTGTGCGTTTCTGTGTATATCTGTTTAATGGCAGAAAACAATGTGGTGGCAAACAGTTGTGTGTTTGTGTATTTCTACGTTTAGCTGTTTAATGGCAGGAGACAGGGTTGTGGTGGAAGTTTGTGTGTGTGTTTTTCTGTGCATGTCTGTTTAAAGGCAGTAGACAGGGTGATGGTGTTGAGATGTGTTTGTGGCTCTGTTTATATCTGCTTAATCGCCAGAGAGTGTGTGATGGTGGAGGGTTGTGTGTGTGTGTTTGTATGTGTCTCTGATTAATGGCAGCAAACAGGGTGGTGGTGGAGGGTTCTGTATATGTGTGTGTGTTTATATGTATATCTGTTTAGTGGCAGGAGACAGGGCGGTGGTTGAGTGTAGTGTGCGTGTATGTGTGTATATCTACTTAATGGCATGAAATAAGATGGTGGTGCAGGGTTGTGTGTGTGCTTCTGCATACATCGGTTTAATGTCGGGTGACAGGGTGGTAGTGGAGGGTTGAGTGTGTGTGTTTCTGTAGATATCTATTGAATTTCAGGATACAGGGATGTGGTAGAGGTTTGTGTGTGTTTCTGTGTACATGTGATCAATGGTAGAAAACAACTTGTTGGTGTAGTGTCGGGTGTGTGTTTCTGTGTATCGCTGTTTAATGGCAGGAGACAGGATGGTAGTGAAAGGTCGTGTGTGTTTCTGTGTATAATTGATTTATGGAGGCAAGCAGGGTAGTGGTGGAGGGTTCACTATGTGTATGTTTCTGTATATACCTGTTTAATTGCAGGAGACCGGCTGTTGGTGGAGGATGGTATGTGTTTGTTTCTGAGTACGTCTGTTTCATGGCAGGAGACATGGTGGCGGTTGATGGTTGTGCGTGTGTATCTGTGTATATCTGCTTAATGGCAGAAAACAAAGCGGTGGTGTACGGTTGTGTGTGTATTTCTATGTATATCTGTTTAATGGCAGGAGACAGGGTTGTGGTGGGGGGTAGTGTGTGTGTTTTTGTGGATATCTGTTTAATGATAGGAGACAGTGTGGTGGTGGAGGCTTGTCTGGATATTTCTGTAAATATCTGTTTAATTGCAGCAGACAGGGTGGTTTTGGAGGTTAGTGAGTGTGTGTTTCTGTATGTTACTGTTTAATGAATGTAGATAGGGTGGTCGTGGAGGATTGTGTGTGTTTCTGTGTATATTTGTTTTATGGCAGAAAACAATGTGGTAGTGAAGTGTTGTGTGTGTGTTTCTGTGTATCTCTGTTTAATTGCAGCAGACAGGGTGGTGTTGGAGGAATGGGTGTGCGTGTTTTTGTGTATATCTGTTAGACAGGAAACCGGGTGGTGATGGAGAGTTGTCTGTATGTTTCTGTAAATATATGTTTAATTGCTAAATGACAGTAAACAAATTGCTGTTCAAGGGGTGTGTGCGTGCGTAATGGCAGGAGACAGGGTGTTGGTGTCGAGCTGGGTGAGTTTCTGTTTAATCACCGGAGAGTGTGTGAGAGGGGAGGTGTGTGTGTGTGTGTGTGTGATTGGGGAGGTGTGAGGTGTGAGTGTGATTGGGGAGGTGTGAGTGAGAATGTGTGAGTGTGTGAGTGTGTGAGTGTGTATCTGATTAATGGCAGCAAACGGGTTGGTGGTGGAGGGTTCTGTATGTGTGTGTGTTTCTGTGTATATCTGTTTCAGGGCAGGAGACAGGCTGGTGGTCGATGGTTTTCTGTGCGTATTTCTGTGTATATCCGCTCATTGGCAGGAGAACAGCGTGGTGGTGGAGGGCTGTGTGTGTGTTTCTGTGCATATCTGTTTATTGCCAGGAGACAGGGTGGTGATGTAGGGTTGTGTGTGCGTGTTTCTGTGTCTATTTGTTTAATAGTAGGAGACAGGGTGGTGATGGAGGGTTGTGGGTGTATTTCTGTGTGTACCTGTTTAATGGCAGGAGGCAGGGTGTTCGTGGAGTGTTGTGTGCGTGTTTCTGTATACATCTATTTAATGGCTGTGCACAGAGTGGTGGTGGAGGGTAGTGTGTGTGCGTGTTTCCGCAGGAGAATCGATGTTTCGAGCATGAGCAGCAATCAATTTATTGAAGAAGGGCTCATGCCCGAAACATTGATTCTCCTGCTCCTTGGATGCTGCCTGACCTGCTGCGCTTTTCCAGCAACACATTTTCAGCTACAACTGTTTAATGACAAGAGACAGGGTGGTGCTGGAAATTAGTGTGTATGTTTCTGTATGTATCTGTTTAACTGCAGGACACAGTGGTGGAGGAGGGTGGTATCTGTGTGTGTTTCTGTGTATATCTATTTAATGGCAAGAGACAGTGTGGTGGTAGAGTGTAGAGTTTCTGTGTTTCTGTGTCTATGTGGTTACTGACAGGAGACAGGATGGTGGCGGAGGGTTGTTATGTGTGAGCGTTTCTGTGAATATCTGTTTAAAGGCAGTAGGCAGGGTCTTCGTGGAAGGTTGTGTGTGTGTTTCTGTGTATATCTGTGTAATGGCAGGAGTCAGGGTGGTGGTCAAGAGTTTGTGTTTGTTTGTTTCTGTGTATATCTATTTAATGACAGGAGACAGGGTGATGGTTCGAGGATTGTGGGTGCATTTCTGTGTATATCTACTCAATGGCAGAGTTCAGGGTGATGGAGTCGAGATGTGTGTGTCTGTTTATACCTGCGTATTAATCCCCTTCTTCAGCTCCCTCCTGGCTATCCTGTATTCCTCCAACGCTCTGTCTGAACCTTGTTTCATCAGCCTTATGTAAGCCTCCTTCTTCCTCTTTACAAGACATTCAACCTCCCTCATCAACCAAAGTTCCCTCACACGACCATCTCTTTCCTGCCTGACAAGTACATACAAATCAAGGACACGTCGTATCTGTTCCTTGAAAAAGTTCGACATTTCAATGACATCCTTCCCTGACATCCTATGCACCCAACTTATGCTCCTCAGATCCTATCTTGCAGCATCGTATTTACCCTTCCCCCAATTGAAAAACCTACCCTGTTGCATGCACCTATCTCTCTCCATAACCAATGCGAAAGTCACAGAATTGTGGTCACCATCACCAAAATGCTCACCCACTAACAAGCCCATCACTTGCCCTGGTTCGTTACCGAGTACCAAATCCAATATGGCCTCCCCTCTGGTTGGACAATCTACATACTGAGTTAGAAAAGCTTCCTGGACGCACTGCACAAACACCGCCCCGTCCAATCTACTTGATCTAAAGAGCTTCCAATCAATATTTGGGAAGTTGAAATCGCCCATGACTACTATCCTGTGGCTTCTGAAACTTTCCAAAATCTGTTTCCTAATCTGTTTCTCCCCATCTCTGCTGCTATTGGGGGGCCTATAGTAAACACGCAACAAGGTGACTGCTCCTTTCCTATTTCTGACTTCAGCCCATACTACCTCCAAAGGCAGATCCCCCTCGAACTGCCTTTCTGCAGCCATTATACCATTTCTAATTAGCAAAGCCACACCCCCTCTTTTTTACCACCCTCCCTAATCTTACTGAAACATCTGTATCCAGGAACCTCCAACAACCATTCTTGTCCCTCTTCTATCCATGTTTCCGTCATGGCCACAACATCGTAGTCCCAAGTACCAATCCACGCCTTAAGATCACCCACCTTTTTTCTGATACACCTTGTGTTGAAGTATACACACTTGAACCCAACTCTGTGTCCGCAAGTATTCCCTGTCAGTGCTACCTTCTCCACAGCCTCCCTACATTCTTGGACATCCTGAAAAACAGCTAACCTACTTGCTGGACTACAAGGATGGATCCCATCCCCCTGCCAAATTCGGTTAAACCCCCCCCCCGAAGAGTTCTAGCATAACTACCTCCTAGGATATTGGTGCCCTTCTGGTTCAGGTGCAATCCGTTTTGCTTGTACAGGTCCCACCTTACCCAGAATGCGGTCCAAATACCTGAAGCCCTCCCTCCTACAGCATCCTTGCAGCCACGTGTTCAATTGCACTCTCTTCCTATTCCTTGCCTCACTGTCATGTGGCACTGGCAACAACCCAGAGATGACGACTCTGTCCGTCCTAGCTTTTAGCTTCCAGTCTAACTCCCTGAGCTCTTGAATGACCTCCCAACCTCTATTCCTACCTATGTCGTTGGTGTAAAAATGCACCACAACTTCTGGCTGCACACCCTCTCCCTTAAGGATTCTGAAGACACGGTCCGAGACGTCTCGGACCCTGGCACCCGGGAGGCAACAAACCATCCGAGAGTCTCGCCCATGTCCACAGAACCGCCTGTCTGTCCCTCTAACTATAGAGTCTCCTATAACTAGCGCTCTCCTCCTCTCCCCCTTTCCCTTCTGAGCCTCAGAGCCGGACCTCGTGCCAGAGACCTGGTCACTGCAGCTTACCCCTGCTAGGCCGTCTCCCCCCAACATTATCCAAAGTGGTATACTGATTGTTGGGGGGGACGGCCACAGGGGATCCCTGCACTGCCTGCTTCATCCCCCTCCCACTTCTAACTGTTACCCAGCTACCTCTGTTCTCTGGCGTAATTATGTCCCTGTAGCTTCCATCTATCACCCGCTCAGCCTCTCGAAGAAGGCTCAGTTCAACCAACTCCAGCTCCAGTTCCCTAACGCCTTCTGTGAGGAGCTGGAGCTGGAGCTGGCTGCACTTCCTGCAGATGAAGTCGGCAGGAGCATCGGTGGTCACCCCTACCTCAACCATCCTTCACGAGGAACATTCTACTGCCTGCACTGCCATAACTTTACACTTAGTCCCCAAAACAAGAACACCAAGTAGCTTACCTTTTTTTTAGGTTAGAGGTGGAGGGAGGGTGGGAGACACTACACGTGTATTGTCTCGGGTTCCTTCTCCACTCAAATAACAAGTACTTACCTTCCTGACCGGCTTTGTGCTCCGACTTCTCTTCCGCCTACCTGCCACCCTCTCTGCTGCAAAAAGCTGTTTAATGGAAGGTGACAGCGTGATGGTAGAGGGTTCTGTGTGTGTGTTTCTGCATATATTTGTTTAATGGCAGGAGACAGGGTGGTGGTGGTGGAAGTTTGTGTGCATGTGTTTCTGCCTATATCTGTTTAATAACTGGAAACAGGTTTTCGTGCTGGTTGGTGTGTATGTGTTTCTGCATATCCCAGTTTAATGGCGGGATGCAGGGCGACGGTGGAAGGTTGTGTGTGTGTTTTTCTGTGTATATCTGATTATTTGCAGGAGACAGGGTGGTCGTGGAGGGTTGTGTGTGCGTTTCTATGTATATCTGTTTAATGACAGGAAACAAATTGGGTGTCAAGGATTGTGTGCGCGTGTGTGTTTGTGTGTATATGTGTTTAATGGCAGCAGACAGGATGTTCGTGGAGGTTTGTGTGTGTGTGTTTCTGTATAGATCTGTTTAATCATAGGAGACAAGGTGATCATGGAGTGTTTTGTGTGTGTGTTTCTGTTATATTTGTTTCATGGCAGGAGACAGAAAGGTGGTTTAGAGTTTTGTGTGTGTTTCTGCGTATATCTGTTTATTGACCGTAGGCAGGGTTTTAGTGGAGGGTTGTGTGTGCTTCTGTCTATAGCTGCTTAATAGCGGGAGACAACGTGGTGGTGCAGGGTTGTGTTGTGTGTTTGAGGGTATATCTGATTAATGTCAGGAAACATGGTTTTGGTGGAGGGTTGTGCGTGTGTGTTTCCATGTATATCTATTTAATTGAAGGAGACAGCGTGTTGATGGAGGGTTGTGAGTGTGTGTTTCTGCATATATTTGTTTAATGGCAGGAGACGGGATAGTGGTGGAAGGTTGTGTGCTTGTGTTTCTGTCTATAACTATTTAATAACAGGAGACAGGTATTGGTGCAGGTTGGTGTGTATGTGTTTCTGCATATTCCTGTTTAGTAGCGGGAGACAGGGCGGCGGTGGAGGGTTGTGTGTGTGTGTGTTTGCATATATCTGTTTAATGGCAGGAGACAGTGAGTTGTTAGAGTGTTGTGTGTGTCCATTGCTATGTATTTCTGTTTACTGGCAGGAGACAGAGCAGTAGAGGGGGATTGTGTGTGTATTTCTGTGTATATCTGATCAATAGTAGGAAACAACTTAGTGGTGTAGGGTTGTGTGTGTGTGTTTCGGTGTACAACTGTTTACTGGCAGGAGACAAGTGGTGGTGGAGGGTGGCTTGTCTGTGCTCTGTGTATACTTGTTGTGGTTCTGTTCGCCGAGCTGTGAATTTCTGTTGCAGATGTTTCGTCCCTGTCAAGGTGACATCCTCAGTGCTTAGGGGCCTCTTGTGAAGCGCTTCTGTGATGTTTTCTCCGGCATTTATAGTGGTTTGTCTCTGCCGCTTCTGTTATTGGTTCAAGCTGTCCGCTTCTGTGGCCGGTATATTGGGTCCAAGTCGATCTGTTTGTTGATAGAATCTGTGGATGAGTGCCATGCATCTAGGAATTCCCTGGCTGTTCTCTGTTTGGCTTGTCCTATAATGGCAGTGTTGTCCCAGTCGTACTCATATTGCTTGTCATCTGTGTGGCTACTAAGGATAGCTGGTCATGTCGTTTCATGGTTAGTTGGTGTTCATGGATGCGGATCGTTAGCTGTCTCCCTGTTTGTCCTATGAAGTGTTTTGTGCAGTCGTTTCATGGACTCCATCAAGTCACATTTCAAAAATCATTTTAACCCACGTGCTCAGACATATAATGAAACATCTCTGTTGGATGTGAACCTTTAGGCTCAGATGTCGGGGCACTACCACTACTCAACAATAGCCCCTAAAGCTGCAACATGATTCTCCTGTGTTTGTTCATCAGCTTTCTTTGAACGTACTCTGACACCTCCCCCCCCACAACAGAATCGAGATCATCTGTTCCAGAGAAGGTGACACTGCCACAAGTTCATGGAAGGGAATCGAATTCAGAGCTATGACCCAGGGGCAGGTGTGTGACCCACGACACAAGACTTAAACCATGCCCAGAATTTGAGTCATATTTTAAGTGTCAGTTTTCAGCTCTACATGGATATATTACATTCTGATTAACATTACTGAAAAACACAGGCAACAGTTCTCATTGTTAAACAAATAAAAGATATTAGCCTCAACTATAGGATGACGAGTGCATGTGCTCTGCCATCGAGATTAACAATGAACTTCTTTAATTGCTTGGCTATGATTTCCAGCTTACATAGCTATTATCTGTAATATTCAATATTAGGGCAAGCAATTGTGCAGAAACACTCTGCACTATGAGGGAACTCGAATAGATATCAATACTGAACACCAAAGATGAGGAAAGAGCACAATTTCTGGCCAAAAAACACTAGCCACTATTTCCAATTCTCACATGTGGCTTCCCTCTTCCTGAAATTATTAAGTGATACAGGCATCGGTTTACTTTCCAGCCTCATCTTACCCTCTCCTCCCTCTGCTTGCTCAAAGCAAATCAAGCTCTTGGTCTTTGGGAAACTCAAGGCCTGTGTTTGTAGGCCTTCTGGAGAGGGGAGGGTCTTTTAAACCTGAAGCAGGAGGGTGAAGGGGCAGTAATATCACTCACTGGGCTGAGGTGTGGCAATTCAGTTTAACTTGGATAAATGCGAGGTATTGCATTTTGGTAAAATTAAAAGAAGGGGGGGGCTCATGCAATGAATAGTAGTGCGTTGGTAGTGTTGTAGAAAAGAGGGACCCACAGGTGCAGATCGAATTCACAGAAGTTTGTGGCACTTATAGACAAAGTGTTTAAGGTTACTTCTTTGCTCAGACTTTTGTGGTTAGCAATTGAGAAGTCACGCTGAGATAGTGCAGGACATTGATGAAGCCTCTTTTGCAGTACTGTGTTCAGTTCTGTTATTGGAAAGAGATTATTAAGCTGAAGAGAGTTCAGAAGGGATATACCAGGATGTCGCCAGGAACACCTCATCTTCTGCCTCGGGAGCCGACAAACACATGGCATGAACATTGAACTGACTAATTTGCAAATCTCCCCTCGACGACCCAGATCCCAGATCCGACCCTCCGACTGAGATCCACCCTCTCGTGGCAACCTACCTGTCCATCTTCCTTTCCACTGATCCGCTCCAACTCCCCACCGACCTCTCACTATCACCTTCTAGCTTCGCCCACCTATCACCAAACTTTCCCCCAGCCTCACCCTCACCACCGATTTATTTGTCAGCCCCTTTACTCCTTCGCAGTTCTGAAGAAGGGCCCTGCCTGAAACGTTGACTCTCTTGCTCCTCGGATGCTGCCTGACCTACTGTGTCTTCTCTACTATCATGCTTTATCTACACTTAATTCTCTAACATCTGGAGTCCCCATTGTCTCTTAGTTACAATTCTCTGTTAACCCCACATGTCTGTTATAACCCCATGCTGTCTTAGATATATATTCTCTCCAGACCATGACCTATAAATGTTCTTTCAATCTCTTACTGACATTGTCATGCCTCAGCAGTAGTTACAGGGTCTATGTTTCCATTTATAAGCAGAGAAACATGTTGGTGGTCCGATAAACCTCTGGCATTACTTTCATATCCAATGCAGACTGAATGGTTGCATACAATTAATCTACCAGACTCAAAATTCATTCCCTCAGTCACTCTCGCATATCCAATCCAGACTGTGTAAATGTTAATCATTAATTTGAATTTTAATAAAACAGTATTGAATTGAAAGGCGTTGGTTGCAGCTATTTGTTCAGTGACTGTGATTAATGTCGGTCTCTGTGGATCCTGAATGTGTCACTGGAGGGCTTGCCTCTTTTATTAATTAAGGATTCTGTTTAATGTGTTATCCCATGGAATGAGTGGGAGCATCGCCGACAGTACTAACAGGGATCAGCAGCTCCAGAGAGACAGGGAGGAGAGATCAGAATCTGAGAACGTTAGACTGGAATGATCCAACATGGACAGGAGTTTATCCAGTAGTCTTTACTGGCTTTCCCAACCTTGGGTATCATTAGTATGGCGGATCTATGATGTGCTGATGGTTATTCAAGCTGGTTACTATCCCATCCTCGCTATAGTTGGTGTTCCTGGTAAGGTATTCTGTCTTTTAAAGCAGGTTACAATGAATTGTTGTTCATGTTATTAAAATTAGGAAAGGTGGAAGTCATTGTTTTCAGCTCCAATGAAAAATTCCTTTCCTTAGAAATTATAATGAGCAAATCACTACTTTCAAATGACTCACCAGTCTGCGAGGAGAAACTCGAAAACTCCATAATCCTTCTAGCCCTGCACTGATCTATTTCTCCATATCCCCCCCCCCCGCTAAATCTGTCCAATACCACCATCATGATACCCCTACTCCTCCTCAGCCACAGTACACCTTCTGAGTAAACCATCATTTGGGCCTCTGTTAACTCCGGAATCACCTGTTTCAAGCCCCTTCTAATCACATGTCAATCACAAAATAATTGCCTTTGAAATGTTTAACTTGTTCTCTGCACAGAAACTGTCTGACGGCAAGATAATGCATCGTGCTCAAGTCATTGACTCATGATCAAGAGCCACAGAATAATAATCTGTTAATATGAAGGAAATTTGTGGCTTTGAAGTGAAACCGTCTTCGTTAAGTATAAAAAGCCAATCAGCTTGCCTCATGTCCTTCAGTGAAGGCAATGGGTCATCCTTCCCTGATCAGGTCTCTGTGTGACTGCAAACCCACAGCAATGTGTTTTACTCTTTACTGTCCTGTGGATCAGCTGAACTAGCCACTCAGTTCAAGATAGGGATAACATGCTGGCCTGACCTGTGAGGGAAGAACACAAGGAAAGATAACTCCCTTCCTCTGCCTGTTTCCCATATTCCTACAGCTCATTTCCATTCAGGTGGGTGACCATTCCTTATTTCAAGTGCATTCTTTCTTAGTCTTTCCCTGAGTGTGATGTTCATCTCCCGCAGCAACTCTGCTGTTGGCTTTGTTGATGCTCACATATAGATGTTAGGAGCTTTTAAATTCCACGTCAGGCGCAGTGTAGTGAGAAGTAAAGGCTTTTTACGCCATAGGAAAGAAACGGAGATGTCTCAATGAGGAAAATAACTTATTGTGATCAAACCTAAGAGTGTTGTTGAGGCAGTCTTTGGGACATTGTGGACAGAATGTCTTTCCTTTTTAAGAAATAATCGCCCTGCCACAGAGAGAGTGCACACGCTTTTCACCAGACCAATCCCTGGGATGGTGGGAAAATGAGGTGTGAATGAAGAATATTCTTTAGCGCTGTGAGAGAATAAAAGATGATTTCGTTGAAACTTAAGAGGAATGGACAGCCTCTCATGATGTTCAGAACAGATATTGATACGAGGATAAAATCCATGGCTTGTTTTTCTCGAGTTACAAGACCCTCTGAGGACGTTCCCCTCACCCCACCCCCACTCCCTATATCGATCAGGGAGAGAGAGAGAGAGAGAGAGAGAGAGTCAGACTTTGAATATAGTGCATTTGGTTTGTTATCCTACACTGAACATCACGTGATTCAAACTCCAGCTTGAGATGTTGAATGAGCTCCTCCTTTAACTGTGTCTGACAGGACTGTTACATGAATGTTACCGACACTTTAACAGCACAAGCCTGAATGCTGTCCGGGTCTTACTGAACACGGACACAGTCTGCATCAGGAGCTGATGGGAGACAAAATGTTCTGAACAATGTGTCACCCTCAGGGACCATCCCGACCTCCGGTCTTATGATGGGGAAAGACATTGATGAAGCAGCTGAAGATGTTTGTGCTGAGGAAGCTACCTTGAGGATCTCCTGAAGAGACTTCCCAGAACTGAGAAGATTTTCGGCCCCCACCCACAGGCATCTTCCTTTGTGCTCTGAAAGACCCCAGCCAGTAGGGAGGGGACACCTGATTCCCATTAAGCTCAAATAAGATGGCACTTCCAGTCAAATTCTCCCCGATATTCTCAGTCAAATACTGCCTTGATATCAAGGCTATCCACTCTTTGCTGAGCCCCTGTGTTCCCCTCTTGTTCATATCAATAGGTGACGGTGTCTATATGGGGAGTATTTTCCTCTCACAGAGGGTAGTGAATGACAGGAATTATCTTGTCTCGTGTGCTAGGCGTGCTACATCACTGAAAGTATTTTAAAAAGGTGATAGATGGATTTTTGATCTGCCAGAGAGCTGAGAGGATGTGAAGGATTGGACATGAAAGATGAGTTAATACGAACAGCAGATCGGCCATGATCGTATACAATGTATTGATTATCCGAACGACCTGATCCTGTTCCTTATGTTCTCATATTCTGTAGTTACAAAGTAAATGGTTGTAATTTTCCTGCATGTTCTGTTCTTGAACATTCCAATCAGAGAGAGCAAAGTACTTTATGAGTCATCATTTAGTGAGGTCTGGGGGCTGAATTCGCAGTGAATCTGGGTCTAAACCATGACCAACAAATGAAGCACAAATTTCAGAGAGGAGACACTCTGTAAAGAGACCAGAGTTGTCTTTCGAACAGAGCCTGTGTTTTGAAGTAACATTTTCCAACCTACACCAAACGATGTGTGACAGCTTGGAGGGACTGAATGAGATCCTTTGTTACTGTGGACCATTTATTTGGAGCAAGATGCCTCCGTCAGCACCAGTGTAGGAGGTTTGAGGGGCTGAATTGAACATAGGAACATAGGACTGAGGAGCAGGAGTGGGTCATTAGACACGTTGTCACTGCCCCACAAGGCACTAATTTCGTAGCTGCTCTGATTGCAGTTTCAGCAGCACTTTTCAATCTGCATACAATTTTCTCACATGCGCTTGTCTGTCAAGTATTTGAGTACAGCACAACTTTGAACAAATGCAAACATACAGGCACCACAAACGTTTGATAAAGGGAATTGCCACATAAACAGTCCAAGAAGAATTTCTCATTCATGTTCCGACAAATGTTAGAGGGTCGCTGTGTCCTTTTCCAGTCCCACTCCTCCACCGATTACAACAAATTTTTAATGTAGCCAGTTTAGTGTTATGGCCAATTGTATAGGACTCAGACTGGGTCATTTTTGAGAAAAATGTGAAATTCAGGAAGTTGAACTCACAACAAATGGTAAAATATAGAGTGTCCCAAATGTTCTACTGACTTTGAAATTATTCTGCCCACACAAGCTGCTGGTAATGGGATTTATTTGTGGAATAGTTGGATTTGGCTGAACTCCCTTTGCTTCCAGCAGTGGAGAGATTCCAGAGTCCTCACTAGGAATCCTTCACAAGTGGTGAAGATAACTCAGGGATTTTATTGTCTCACATTTTTCCATCTGGTGGACAAAGGAAGAGAGAGAGATCAATCAGCTGCTGCTTCTCAGGCAGGGAACATTTTTCTCCCTCTCTGTGTTGAACCATACAATAATGTCAACTGAACATCACACTGGGCCATGTGTGCTCTCCTGGAGCATTCTCTGGAAGGGATGATAATGGACGATATGAAGGTGCATCATCGCTGTTGTTGTACACAGTGTCTTTCATTAGCAAAAAAGTTCCCTGCTTTATCATCTGATGACATGTTTATATGCGTCTGTGTAATTTGTAAATATAGGTCGATGTCTATATAATACGTGTGTTGATATCAAAACATCTTAATCTTAAAATTGTTCTCCAGCTTTAAACTCCTTAACAAGAGGAAACATGCATCCAGCTGAAACACCTTTCAGAAAGTCATGTATGGTTCAAGAAGATTTCTCATCTCAGATCAAAACTGATAATCCCCATAACAAAAGGCCTTCCTTCCAGGAATGTGTGAAGGGAAACATCCATGAAAATCTTCTGAAAGAATTATATCTTTTTTTTTACATTTAGGCGATCAAAACTGCACACAGTGTGTCCGATGTAGTCTCAACAATGCCCCGTTCAGATGCAGTAAAACATTCCTCATTAAACGTGATAATTTTTGCCAGAAACAGTATCATTCCACTTACCTTCCAAATCACTTGCTGCATCTGCAGACTGACTTCATATGATTCACCTCCCAGGAACATGGAAACCGCCAGTATCACAGAGTTCTGCAATCTCTCTCCAAATAAATTGTTCGCCATTGTTTTATCCTTCCTGCCACAGTAGACAACTCACCTTATGTTCTTTCTGCTGAAGGTTTGCTCACTAACCTTCCCTGTCTGTATCACATTGCAGACTCAGTACCTCCATTTGACGACATCTTGAACGATCATCTTGGTGATGCGCTAATTGAGCTTTGCGCCATTCAGTTCCCTTCCACTAGATCTTTGATACGGATTATTTGTCATTGATGATCCCACAGTGATCTCTAGAGACATACACTAGTTACAGCTTTGCAACCTGAAAATAAATATTTACCTCTACTCTCTATTTCCTGTTAGCGACAGCTTCCCCGTTCCTGTGTAGCACCTAAGGTGGGTTGAATCGTCTCCTCCTGGCCTGTGTAATGTACTGAACGAGCTGAATTACTTCATTCTCTATTCCTGTGTAACTCCTTCGAGGGGCAGAATGGTCTTCTCCCGTCTCATTGTAACGATCCTGCCTGACTGAAAGGGTGGTCCCCTACCTTGTAACACCATCGAGAGGTGGATTGAGCAAAAACACATGGGATAGGTGAATTAGTATATCTCTGCAACAGCCGCGAGGGGTGGATTGAGGGAACAACACAACGGGTAGGGGCAGCAGGATATCTCTGTGATAATCTTGAGGGGTGTATAGAGGGAAAAACACATAGGGTAGGGGCTGAAGTACATCTCTGTAATAGACTCAAGCGTGGATTGACGGCACAGCGCATGGGGTAGGGGCAGCAGTTGGCCTTTTGGCTGCACCATTCAGAATCCTCATAACAAATTCAATTGTGCCTGACTATCTGTACATGATCTGTTCCCAAGAAACATTGACTGTCCTATCCAGCAAAGATCAGTCTAGCTCAGCGTTGAACATCTTCAATAACCGAGTATTCACTGTTCCCTAAGGATGAGTACACCACAGATGGCACAACACTAAAGCGAAAGGAATGCCCTTATTTCATTCTGGGACCTGTTATTTTAAACCGTGTTAACCTAACATCAAATCACCACTTCTTTTCAGACATAAGGACACAATAATTAGGAATAAACATAAAGCATTCTTGACTTCAAACCTGTTCCACATTCCCGCTGACCCTTTCCAACCAAATATGTATCAAACCCAGCCTCTGTTGCTGTCTCAGGTAGAGAATACCTGATAGCATTACACCACAAGAACATTAAAGCAAGGAGCATAATGAGGCCATTCGACCCATCGAGTCTAAAATTTCGTTAAATTATTTTCATATGTACCTCAATCTTATTCTTCTGCCTTCTCCGTAGAATTCTTGATATTCTTACAAATCCAAAGCATATCGATTTGCGTCTTAATTACACTAGTTTCTGTTCCTCTGGGGCTGCGTGTGTTTGTGTGTTTGCCTCTGCGTGTGTGTGTGTGTGTGTGTGTGTATGCGTGTGCGTATGTGTGTGCATGTCTATGTGTGTGTATATATATATACGTGCATGTCCATGTGCTTGTTATCTGTGTGTTTGTGTGTCTATATCTGTCAGCCTGTGTGATTCTAAACTGTCTTTGTGTCTATTTGTATGTGACTGTATATGTCTCTGTGTGTTTCTACCTGTGTGTATGCCTATCTCCTTGTACGTATTGTGCGTGTTCGCATATTGGGGTATTTACCAATAGTTCTGTGTATTTGTGTGTCTGCGTCTCTGTGCAGTGAGGTGTCTGTGTCCTTTTTTTGGAAGTGAAAGGACTGTCGTTGGAACTGTCAGTGGATTTAAAGTGAGAATTGTCTTTCACTGAACATTGCTCCTTAATCGGTCGGTGGCACATGGATGTTTCAAAATCTCCACACGAGGCGTCCCTGCCCTCTCTGGCTCGTACCAGTGTCCTACCCACTTGGCAAGGAGAGGGGGTGAGGGAATGGATATCGGGCACTTCATCAACGGCTTTGCCTTTCTGTCCTATTCCAGGCTCTTCCTCCTAGAATGGGAAAATGGGAATGTTGGAGGGAGAGTGGGAATGGGTGACCCTGCTGTTAGTGCTGGTGTAGTTGGACGGAATTGTGAGGTGTCTGGAATTAGTCAGTCGACAGTTTTGAATCCTTATAGTATTATTAGTGTGTGGGGGTACTGCGTAGGTGAAAGAGAAAGTGAGGAAGAAAGTTACTGAATTCAATAGTGAGAGTGGTCGTGCCTGACCCTTATTTGGAGATAGAGCGTGAACCTTGTTCAGGGGTAGGTTCTATAACAGATATACAGTGAGTGTGAGCCAGCAGAGAGTATACGGTAACTCTTATCCTGACAGAGCGGGGAGGATATCAATGCTTATCCTGTATTGCAGGACATTTCTTCAGATCATCTCAGCGTCGAGGTGAGGCTCCCCAAATGTCTTGTCCAAGTCCGTCACTAAAAACAACACAGACCTGTCCCTCAGCTTCCACAGAATCAGTTTAGGTAGAGCTTACAGATAGAAAGGAGAAGCAAATATTGGTGTGTTATATACCAAACCAAAACGCTCGCAGAAAACCTGAGCATCATATGCTCTGGAAATTAGATATGTAAGTATTGTGGATACTGCAATCTTATTGGATGGTCTCAAGTTGCATTTGGACTGCGTTAATTAAGCGACTGCTCATGTTTGAAAAATAAATTCCGTAAGTTCAAGAGTATGTTGTGAAGAAAACTAGAGAGCAGGTTACTTTGGATTTGGTATTGTCTGGTCCAAATGACGAATCTATAACATTGTAATGAAGCAGCTTTTAAGAAATAATGACATTAATAAAGTGCATTTTACACGGCATCTATGCACAATAGAGAATGCTTGAACTTACTAGTTAAACATCATGGAAGACTGGAGGCTAGAGAGTCAAGATAGCTCCAGTGAATTTGGAAAGTACAATATAACATTCAGTGGGAGACAAGCAATGGTTGTTAGAGTCATAGAGTGCGAAAGCACGGAGACAGGCCCTTCAGCCCAAACTGTCTGAACAAAATGTCCATCCACGCTCACGCCATTTCCCTGCCATTGCCCCGTATCCTTCTAATCCTTTCCTATCCGTGTATTTGTCCAAATGCCTTTTAAATGTTGTTAATCAATCACTTCCCCTGACAGCTCATCCCATATGCATACCAGCCCCTGTGTGTAAAAAGGTTGTTCCTCAGATTCCCTTTTATTCTTTCTCCTTCGATTTTAAACTGATCTGTGATTGCCCAACCCTGGGGGAAGAAAAAGACAGGGCACATTCACTCTATCCATGCCTGTCATGATCTTACAGACTTCAATATGATCCTCCCTCAGTTTCACACACACACAAAATTAAGATGGCCTAGCTGGCCCAACCTCTCCCGATAACTCAGTCCATTGAGTCCTTGGCAACATCCTTATAATTTTTCTGCATTCTTTCCAGTTTAATAACATCCGTACTATAGCAAAGTGAACAAAACTGAACATAACGCTACCAATATGGCCTCAGCAGCGTCCTGTATAACTGCAACATACCTCCCTAATTTTGATACTCAGTGAAATACACTGATTAAGGCCAATGTACCAAAAGCTTTCTTCACTGCACTGTCTACCTCTGAATCAACTTCCAGATAAGCATCCACCTGAATTCCGAGGTCCCTCTGTTCCACTGCACTCCTAAGAATCCAAACATTCACCATGAAACTCCAACCTTGAATTGAATTTCTAAAATACAAGAACTTACACTGATCTATATTAAAATCCATTTGCCATTTCTCAGCCCACTTCCCCAGCTGATCAAAGTATTGCTGTAATTTCTGAAATTTTGATAACCTTCCTCACTCGCCATGATGCTGCCTATTATAATGTCATCTTCAAACTTACAAATCATGCCTGTACATTCTCATCTAAATCATAGACATATGTAATATGCAGTGGTCCCAGAACCAACCCCTGAGGCATTCCACTAGTCACAGCCATCCAGTCTGACCAGCATTCTTCCTGTATCACCCTCTGCTTCCTAACACCAAGCCATTCTTGTACCTAATTTGCCAGCTCCCCCTCAATTCCATGTGATCTAACCTTCCAGAGCAGAGGAACATGTGGAACCTTTTTGAGGCCTTACTGGAATCCATATAGACTATGGATATCACCCTGCCCTCCTCAACATTGCTGGTCACTTCATCAAAGAACTCCAATTAATTTACGAGCCATGATCTCCCATGGACAAAGACGTGCTGAATTTCATGAAGGGCATTTGCCCAAAACATCCATTTTCCTGCTCCTCGGATGCTGCCTGACCTTCTCTGCTTTTCCAGCACCATTCTACTCATATTCCGAATCACGTCCTGTCTTTCCAAATGCATGTATATCCAATCTCTCCGAATCTTCTCAAGTAACTTACCCACTAGATTTTAGGTTTTCTGGTCTTTAGTTCCCAGGTTTACCTTTGTAGCCTTCCTTGAATAAGGGCACAGTATTCGCTACCCTCCAGTCGTCTGGGACCTGACCATCGATGATGGAAAAGAACCAACCAGGGCTCCCGCAATTTCTTATCTATCCTCTTGCAATGTTCCTGAATATATCTGGTCAGGACCAGGAGGTTTTAGAAATACTGCAAAGTCTGAAAAATACGTCTATTTATTTCCAGTACAAACACCAAAAAGTGAGAACGTGACCCAATGATGGTTAACATCACAAATTAGAAAATTTATTAATCATAGGAAGTGACTTCAGAAGAATTCCAGATATTGTGGAAACCTGTGAATTCTCAGAAGTTTACGATCCAGAAAAGGAAGGCCATGAAACTGATAAGGAAACCAAAAAGAGAGCATACCTGCTAACACACAGGAACACAAAGACTGCATAAATCAATGATCTATATTTCAAAGGAAACAAAATAAAAGCAAGGTCAAGTTTGGAAATTTGTAATTGGGAGAGGAGAGTTCATTGTGGAGAACAGGGAAATGGCCAAGAAAATAACCAGTTACTTTGCATCTGTCTCCATGGAGTAATATCCAGGAAATCACCCAGTAATTCCAAGTGACCATATCGGCCTTCTGAAGCTAAAGACAAAAAGTCAATTCAAATCAGTAACAAGGTAGTACTTGAAGATGTAGCTGGATTGAGCATTGCTAAGTCTAATGAAACAGATGTACTTCTCATCAAAACGTCAGAAATAAATCCCCAACAGTAGTATTAATTGCACTGTCGATGACTGTGTTTTGTTTTCCTGTACATTCTGCAGAGGCCAGAAACTATTGTGGATAAACGTGAACCAAGCACTGTAAATGAATGGAAGGGATCCAAACAGCTACATAAGGAAGAAGACATAGTGTGGAGAACTGCAGACCAATTAATCGACATCTGTAGTGAAACTGTTGAAATCTATTACACAGGATGACATTTTTGATATTTAGAAATTAACATCAACAATGGAGAGAATCAGCATGCATTTCTGATTGAGAAATCATACTTGGTAAACTTCGGAATTGTTTGAAGTTGTTTCTTACAGCATAGATAATGGGGAACCAGTAGAAGTTGCAGATATTGGACTTTCGCAAGGGTTTATCAGTGAGTCCGTAAATGCAATGAATGTGAAGGGTATTTGGAGGAAGATATGTAAGTGGAAATTTAAAGTTTGGTTTGCCTTCTTTTAAGAGAGTTAGAACATTGATGTAAAGACATGTTGAAGCAGTTTCACAGCGTGTTGATAGGACTATACCTGGAGCATTGTGCACAATTTTGGTGACCGAATCTCAGAAAGAACATACTGACCACAGAGGAAGTTCAATGGACATTCTCCAGATTAATCCCTTAGATGGTGAGATTGCCTGATGAGGAAACTCGGCCTGTGTTCACTAGAGTTTCAAAGAATGAGAGCTGGGTCACAGTGAAATTTTGAAAATTCACAAAACATATGACAAGTTGGATATGAACAGAACTCTTCCCTCGCTTTCTAATCCACATTAAAGGCAAATAATGGCAGGATCTGGGACAGGCCATTTAAATCTGCAATAAGGAGGAAATTCATCATTTGGAGGGGACTAATTGACACAGGGGCAGGGAAGCTTACTGGCAGGCAAGATCAGTGAGAATCTCCAGATATTCTATAAGAGTGTCCAGCAGAACAGAATAACCAGGGAACGGTAGGACTCATTAGTGATTTGCCAAGTTGCAACCAAATCAACTTTAGTGGTAGGAGACAGAAGGTGGTCGTAGAAGGCTGTTTGTGTTTGGAGGCTAGTGCCCAGTGGTGTACCACGGGGATCAGTGCTGTGTCTCTTAATATTTGTGATTCGGAGGTGTTGGTGTTGGACTGGGGTGGACAAATTAAAAATTGCATAACACCAGGTTATACTCCAAAAGGTTTATTCAGAGGCACGAGCTTTCGAAACGCTGCTTCTTCATCAGGTGGTTGTGCGCTTTGGTGAAGCACTTCAAAAGCTCGTGCCACTGAATAACCTGGTGTGATGCAATTTTTAACTTTGTCCATCCCAGTCCAACACCAACACCTCCAAATCACAAATATTAAGAGAAAAAGCAGTAATCCCCGTGGTACACCATTGGACACTAGTCTCTAAATAAATAAGCTGATGTTTTGTGATTTTACGCATTATCATACATGTTGCAGCTTGAATATGGACGAGAGGTTGGGGGTGTCATAAGTAAATTTGTGTTTGATACAAAGATTGGCCGGGTGGTTGGCTGTGAGGAGGAAGGCCTTATGTTACAGGAAGATACAGATAGAATGGTCAGAGGGGTGGATCAATGGCAGATGGAATGTAACCCTGAAAATATGAGGTCCTGCATTTTGGAAGAATGAGCAGGCAGGGGAGGACGCAATGAATGGCAGCACACTAGGAAGGTCAGAGGGTGTTTCTCCACACATCCCTGAATGTGGCTGGACAGGGTAACACACAATTTGAGAAAGCGTTCGGGAGCATAAACACAGCCTTCACATATCGAAGCATAGATTATAAGAGCTATGCGGAACTTTTGTTAGCCAAGATGGAATACTGTGTGTCGTTCTGGGAGCTACATTATAGGAAGGATGTGATTGCACTGGAGGGGGTGCAGAGGAGATTCACCAGGATGTTCCCTGTGATGGAGCATATCAGCTATTGAGAGAGGCTGGATAAGCTCGGTTTGTTTACTTTGGAGCAGAGGAGGCTGAGGGGGATGTGTTTCAGGAGGATAAGATTACGAGGGACATGGACGGGGTGGATAGACAGCAGCTGGTCCTTTTAATCAAAGGGACACACTTTTCAAGTGAAGGGTTTGAGGCTTAGTGAGGACTTGAGGACTGTTTTTCACCCAAAGTGTGCTGGGGTCTGGGAAGCACTTCGTGAGAGGGGAATTGTCATGGTAACCTCAAAAACATTAGAACATACATGGTTATGCTTTTGAAATGCCATAAGATTCACAGCAACGGGTTTTCTGTTGGAAAGTGGGGATACTTTAGACCGTGCTGTATTTCTGATAGTACAGAGTCTGTGCTTCTGTATTGTATGGCTGTGGAGGAGCAATCATTCAATAGCTTAAGATAGGAATTGTTGGGTTTCTGAAGAATGTCTTATCAAAGTGTATATGAGTGAACTTGTAATATCTTTTGAAAATACGTCAATGGCAAAATTAAGAGAAAAAGGTGCAGCTTCCTTACAGTCTGATACCATATAATTGAGGACAGGGAAATAGCAGATCAATGGAGCAAACACTTCAGTTATGCCTTCACGGAATAAAAAAAAATAAAGTTTCCTCGCAATACTAGGGAAATTTGGTCTGGTGAGAAAAAGGGAATAAAATGAAATTAGCAACTAAAAGGTTTTAGAGAAAATATTGGACTGAAATTAATGGGCATAGACAAAGTCAACAGAGGTATATGAAATAGGAATTATATTTGAGCAAAATTATCAATGCAATACGATTGGAATCAAGAAAGATTTTTTGATAAAGCCCCAAGCCTATTGTGCAAATTCGAATCCTATGGGACTGGGGCTAATATATGGTCATGGTTTTAGAATGGGAGAGTTGGCAGGAAACAGTGAGTAGGAACAAAACCATGTTTTTTGAAAGGAAGACTTGGAGGATATAACAAGGATCGAGATTTGGCACCCAGCTACTCCTATTACACATCATATTTTTTGGTGGAGGGACTCAACTGCAATATTCCCAAGTCTGCTGACAGCACTAAACGATGTCAGCTTGTGAGTGAATGAGGAGGATGTAAAAAATGATTCCAAAGTGATTGGGACAAGTGGAGTGACTGGGCAAATACCTGGCAGATGGAGAGCGATGGCAGAGATGAGAGGTTGTGTACTTTGATGGGATGAATTGAATGGCAGCCCATCATTTGAAAATTGATTGGTTGAAAACATTTGGTCAATAAATGAACTTATGTTGCATTTTTGTTTATTTCTGCGCAGCCTTCCGAGTCCATGTAGGGCAGTGAGTTCTGAACACGGAAGTCAATACTGGGAATGGAATTGGCAAGCTGTATACAGTGTATACAGACCCAGCAAGTAGGGAGCTGTAACATTGAAAAGAATCTGGATCTCCCTGTATACCAGTCACTGAAAGCAATATTGCAGGAGCAGAAAGCAGGTAGGAAGATAAATAGTTATTCACCTTCATTTCAGGGGGATTTAGAATACAAGAGTAAGGGTCATTTACTGCAACTGTGCAGGGCCTTGGTGGGACCCCATCTCGAACATTGTGCAGTGTTGTGTGCAGTTTTGGTGTCCTTACCTAATAAAGGCAAATCTGACATTGAGGGAGTGAAGGATGACCAGACTGATCTCTGGGATGACAGGTTAGTTGTGGGAGCAGAGTTTGGGGTGACTCGGCCTGTATTCCATGGGCTTTAGGAAAATGGGTGGAGATCTCAGTGAGATATATAACACTCTGACAGGGTGTGACAGATTGGAAGCCAGAGATGATATTTCACTTTATAGAAAATGGTTCACGAATCGCATTGCAGTCAAATCGCGCTCCATAAACAAGAATTATCAGAGAACTCACGATATATTGATGGGCCGAAGGCACTATATTTCATAATGTTTAAACATATTTTGGGATATGAACATTGTGTGGGGAAAACTGCATTGAGGGATGTTCGGCCATGAAATATCATGGGGAAAGCTCAATGTGCTGAATGACCTCCTCCTCTCCCGATGTTTATGTGCAGTCTGTGGGAAAGCTCTGTAAATGTTGTCACAAGCTCTCAGATGTTAGGAAAGATGTCTATGCAGGGACAACAGGATAGTACTTCCCATTCCCTTTTCTGATAACGAGGTTGATGCCGGGTGTTCTGTCAAGTTTTATCATTTAAGACCTCAGAGTAGTTTGATACAATTGAGTGTCTCACTTGGCCGATTGAGAGACCATGTCTGTGTGTCTGGAGTCACTTTTAGGCCAGATCAGGAAAGCACGGGAGATTCAGTTCCTGAAAGTATATTGGTGAAGGAGATTGAAGTTTACGATCAACACTGGACACAAGAACACTGTTACTGAAACCAGATTTTAGGTCTCGATACTTTATTAATTATGTTTACCTTCCACCAGCTGCCAGACCATTGGCCTGGTCTGGATTCATAATCCAATGATATGTCCACCACAGCACCATCTCCACATGGGGATCGATCAGAAACCCACACTCTCCTCATTATTTCGGTGCTACTTGACAGCTCTGTCAAAAAGTATTCCCACCAATTTGACTGTTGTGATGGGACTGAGGGGATGGTAATTGGTCAGATTGTAATTATTCTCCTATTCAGGGACTGGACATAGTTGAGTAATTTTCCTCATTGCCAGGGAGATGTCAGAGTTGGAGATGTCAGAGTTGGAGCTGGAATGAAAGAGCTTCCCAGGGACACGGCTCGTTGTGCAGCACAAGTCTTCAGGACTGTTGCAGGAATGGGGACAGGGCCCATTGCCTTTGTCGTATCTACTGTGTTCAGCTGTTTCTTTATGACTATACAGCAAATCGAATTGCTGAAGACTGGTATCTGGGATTCTGTGGGAATCATGATGAGTGTGAGGTGGATCATCCATTCAACACGTCTGGCTGAGGATAGTGCAGACACCACATCCTTGACTTTTTTCACTGACGTACAGAGCTGTTCCGATATTTAGGATGAGGATGTTTGTGGAGTCCTCTCCTCCAGTAAATTGTTTAATCGTCCATCGACATTTATGTTTGGATTTGGCAGGACGACAGAGCTTAGATCTGATCTGTTAGTCTTGGGATCATTTCCCCTCTCCATCAGACATTAGTTCTGCTGGTCGGAATTGAACCAGTTAAGTGTGGTAGCTTTAATGAGTTTTCAATAGGTTTAGGTCAACGTGATTTAGACCCTGGCATGTTCAGCCACACTCATCACTGAACCATGGATCGGCTTGATGGTAATGGTAGACTGATGAATTATCGTCGGGAAAATGTTACAGATTGTCGTTGAATACAGTTCTGCTTCTGCTGTTGCTGCACCATCAAATGATAACCCAGTTTGGGGTGCAATATCTACAATTCCATTCGACTGACTGTCCCCCAGTTCACACCGAGACCCATTCACCCATCAGCCCTGTATTCACTACCTAACCTGGTTTCTGATGCGGTAACACTTGCATTTTCATATTGTCAGTCTGCTGAGGGCCTCTCCCTGGTGTCACACCTCTAATTTGTTACTTTAACACAATCCATTTAAAGTAATGATCTAAATCGTTTCTCTTCCACAATGTCAACTTCTGTATTTGAAGTGAATGTGTTTCCCTTTGTTTTTCTCCCTGACCATGATTCAGAGCTCTGTAGTGTCAGTGATGCCAGACTTATGTAGTTTCAGAGTCAAGGAACTTGTGCAACATGCATTATTGTTCAGTCCCCAGTGTATGGCTCTCCATGTTGGACAGGATGGTTGAGCATCTTTGACATACTTCTTTGGAAATTGTCCAAAAACAGAAATTGCTGAAGAAATTGCAGCATCTTCTGGAATGAATGCAGTATTTATCTTTCAGGTACAGTGACCCTGGACAAAGCTCCCAGTTTCTCACGCAATTTTAGTATTTTTATTACCAGTATCCATAGTTATTTGTTTTGTGAAAATTTGTTCCATGCCTATTCATTTCTGGAGATATTCAGCAGGTCTGTCAGCATCTGCAGAGACAGAGAAACAGCGTTCGCATTTCAAGCCCAGTGTGACACTTCTTCACAACTGGATAGGATTGGAAACTTGGCTTATAAATAGCTTTCCAGAGGTGGGAGATCGGTGACAGGGAAAAGAGGGCGTGGTAAAGATAAACCGGCTTTTAGCAGTGGTGAATGAGAAGATGATATAGAATGGGTTTAAATTAAGGTGTGAATGGAGAAAGGGATTCTCTCTATTGAGTGCAAGATAAAGAAGACACACTCACACAAGGTCATTGGGAGGCCAGGAGGGAGAATGTTGACTATGTGGCATTTTAAAGGTCTGGCCATAAATATGTTTTCACTGTCGAGATCATCGCCCCCTTTAGACAAAGGATATCAGGTGCTTGACTTTTATTGGCACTAGTAAGCGTTTCATGCTGCCTTAGTATTGTGATAGGGAGAAAAAACAAATCACAGTATGAAATTTGGGCTGAGTATTGTTTACCTGTCATGTTTACTATCGTTTCAAATTTGCAGTATTTGTCTTCAAATGTTTGTTCTTGAAGTTAGTTTTGGATGGAGTGCAGAAGGTTGAGGGATGGCATTATGGAAGTTTCTAAAATCATGAGAGGTATGGATAGGGTGAAAGCCAAGGTCTTTTCCACAGGATGGGGGAGTTCAGCCGTAGAAGGCATAGGTTTAAGGTAAAAGAGGGAAAATTTACAAGGCACGCAGGGGCAGTGTTTTTACACAGAGGTTGGTGTGGGTATGGAATGAGCTGCCAGAGGGAGTGGGAGATGCATGTACAGCTAAAACATTTAAAATACATTTGGACAAACATATGGATGGGAAACATTTAGAGGCATATGCGCCAAATGAAAGCAGATGGGAGTAGCTTAATTTGGAAACCCTGGCTCACATGGACACGCAGGTTCAGAGTGGTTTTGTGAAAGGGAAGTTATATTTTGCCCTGTAAAGTCATGCAAAGTATTTCTGGTGATGCCTGAGAATGTAACAAGTGGACTTGATAAAGGGGATCTGTTAGACACCAGGCTTTCCAGAGTTTTTCCACAGGGTATTACGAAATAAAAGTTCTTACACAAGACAGAAGCTCCTAGGATGATGGAGAATGTATTAACATGGGATGATGATTGCTTAACATATAGAAATCTGAGAGTCAGGATTAATGGATCTTCATGATAAAGGTATATCTGCTGGAGAACCACCGCTATCAATCCTATGTCATCAGTTATTTACACTCTATACTGATAGTCTGAAGAAGGGCGCTGAGTATACATCCGAGTTCGAGGATGACACTGACAAGCAAAAGGCAGGCTGTTATTTAATGGAGAGGACTTCCATAAAAGGAACAGTACAAAGGGATTGGAGTCTTCCTGTGTATGAAACATAAAGTCAGCATGCTGATGCAGCAAGTAACTAGGTTGGTTCATTAGCCGGTTTCCAGGGATGAAAGGGTTGTGTTATTGAGAATCTGTAAAATGGAGAGGCGATTATTCATTGGGGTTTAAATGAATGAGGAGTGATACTGCTCAAACATACAAGACACAGAAGGGACTTGAGAAGGTAGATGTTGAGAAGTTGTTACCATTTCTGAGTGGAGTCTCGAACTCGATGACATAGATACCGAATATGGAACATCGATTTCTATCTGAGATGCAAAGTGATGTCTTCTCTCAGAAGGTAGCTAACGTCTGGGATTCCCTAACCCAGAGAGTTGTGGAGGGATGCAAGGAGTTGGCAAGAAAGTGGAGTTAGACCTGGAGTAGATCATCCATGTTCGTAATAAATGACAGGGCAATCTTGAGGAGCCGAATAGCCTACTCTTGTTCCTATTTATTAATTCCACTTGTTATGCTTTTGCAAAGTCACTGGTTATTTTCTCGGAAGTTGTGTTGTGTAATGCTACATTCGGGTGAGCAGAGGATTAGTTTGAGTTAACGCTGGGTGGGGTGTGGGGGCTGTATTCACAGCAAATCTGGATCTGTAACACGACCCACATCTGGAGCAGACGTTGCGGAGAGAGGAAGCCTGGAAACAGAGATTGGGGGGTGAGTGTAACTTCCTGATACAGCCTGGATTTTCCAAGTACATTTCCAAAACTGCACCTAACCATCGGAGTGGCCCTGATCTGCCCCTGTGTAGCAGGTCCGAAGGGCTGATTGGAACATCAGAACACAGGGCCGAGGGACACGAGGGGGCCATTCGGCCCTTTGACACTACTCCACCAGTAAATAAAGTCGTGGCTCATCTCATTGTGTTCCCAGCTGCACTTTTCTCTCCATGCAGCATTATCCCTGATTCACCTGTCTATGGAAAATCAGCCGAAGCCAGCCTCGATATAATATAAAGATTCAGCCATCCCAAACTTCTGGGAAAGAGAATTCCCACTTGAATGAATTCCCACTTTATGATTTTTTTTCTCACTCCAGTTGTGACTGTGGATGGAGGGTGTCACTCTTTCCTTTTCCATTCCCACTCTTCCACTGCTCACAACAAATTTTAAATGTAACCAGGTTGGTGATATGGCCGATGATAAAGGTCTCAGACTGGGTTAGGTTCAGTGATAAGAACAAGTCAGGCAGATTTCTTTAGTTAGCCACAAGTTACTAACAGAACTAACGAAGGAGTATGTTAGATCTGTTGGTAGCACTGCTTCCTCACATCACCAAGGAGCTGGGTTCAATTCCAACCTCGGGCGACTCCCTATGTGGTGTTTGAACATTCTCCCCATGGCTGTGTGGGTTTCCACCCAGTGCTCCAGTTTCCTGCCACAGTCCAAAGATGTGCAGTTTAAAGTGAATTGCCAATAGTGCCCAGGGATGTGTAGGTTAGGAGGGTTAGTTATGAGAAATGCCGGGTTACATCGATACAATTGGGGGGCACGTCCAGGTGGGATGCTGTTGGTTGGTGGGTCAGTGTGGACTTAATGGACGGAATGTCCTGCCTCCACACTGTAGAGGTTGTATGACAATGACAATAAATTTGGCCTATACAAGCACCCAGTGGGTACATACCTAATCCACTCTTATTAAGGTCTTGTATGTTTCATTCTCATTCCAAGAGTAACCTGTTAAGGCCTTCATAACATAAGCCCTTCACCCCAGGGAGGCGTGAAATGAAATATCTCTGAACTGCTTCCAATGTAATTATATCCTTTCTCACATAGGGAGACACAAAAAACTAATCTCACACTGAAATCATAATGTTTATAATTGTTTTCTCAAAGTGCTGTGAGTCTGCAGAAATATTCAATATTTTTGAGGCACAGACGGAAGGTTCATAAATAACAACAGAGTCAAGGATTATCGAGGAATGGGCAGCAATGTGCTGTTTTGGGGGAAATGTAGACAGTGGTATCAAATAACACGGCTTCAGAATCTCCAGGACTATAATGTAAAGTGAAATGATAATATCGATAAAATGTTCAGAGGGAATACAAGATGGCGTCAATCCAGAAGGTCTGGTTTGCTGGGCTCTGCATCAACATACGGGCAACGTGGTTCTCTAACCCACCCCATCCCTGGCATTTAATTAACATTCAACACTAAAAGAGTGATAGAATCTTTATTAATCCCGTTTTATCAAGTGGAAATGACAAAACATAGGAGAAAATCGAGTCAGTCCCAACACATGGTGCACCCGTCAGAAGCATCGAGCATGCCTGAGGTTGTAACTGCAACCCACTCTGCTCGTTCCATTGACCCAGATACTCACCAGGCTTTAGTCACTGAGTTCACCAAGTTATGCGAAATGATTGAAGCCATGATTGAAGAAGGGATGAAGCCACTGCAGTGGCTAGAGCCGCTGTCAGCCGTGCTCCAAAAACATGAGCAGCAACTTGACAGCCTTGGAAACAAAACAGACGATGTCAAGAGCCGAACTGCATCGACAGAGACCGTGATCGATTCCTCTCGGGAGAGGATCGTCGCCATTGAAAAGCAGGTCTGCACCTCAACTGAACAAGATGACGACCTCGAGAACAGGGGTAGGATGAAGGATATTCACATCGTCGGTTTGCTGGAGTGGACAGAAGGTGGTCAGCCGCTGAGTTTTTTCAAGAACTGGCTGCAGCGATTCCTTCACTTCAAAACTGAGGAGGGAGGGGTGAAAAGTGAGACAGTTCATCGGGTTACGGCGCGGAAGTCAGACTCAGACCAACGCTTTCATCCTGTCCTTGTTCGATTACACAGTTGTGGGGACAAACTAAGACTAATGGACTCTTCCAGAACCCAGGGGAAAGATGTGATGGCTTTAATTCATGAGGGCTCCAGTATTATGTTCTTTTAGGACATTTCAACGGCGGTGATTCAGGAAAAAAAAATCTTTTGATGATATCAAGAAAAGAGTAAGGGAATTCTGGATTCAATTTTCGTTACGGTACTCAGTGGTGCTCCGTATTACTTTCAATGGATCCATGAACTCGTCTGACTCTCCAGAGAAAGCGAAAACTTTGTGGACATTTTAAAGTAAGCTGGATATTTAGGTAATCATGTTTCTCTCTTCAAGAAATTTTGTTGGATTTTTCTGCTATTAACCAGTGTTAAATTATAGCCGGGAATGGGTAGAGTACTCATTTTTAACTTCTTCATTAGTATTACAACATTGTTTTTCTTTCTTTGCTTGTGCCTGGTGTGCAGCCCAAGCTGGATGGAGTGACAAAGGTAGTTGTGATGACGAAGTGCCGACCGAAGGGCAGTTCATGCCCGATTTTTGTTGTTAATTGCCCTGGATTCCAAATTGGTAGCGGGCAGAAGATAAAGTTTGGAGATATGTAAGCATCCCCAGTGGGCGGTCGGGTGTAAATTCCCCAATCGAGTGTCATTGGCATTTTGGATTTTATTTCGTTCTTTGGATTTTATGTGTTTAGCTTTGGAAAGATTTGAGAGCTTGTTAGTTGTAGTAGTTTTAGTTTGTACAGTTTTTTAGGCCCAATGAGTCTTTTTTTCATTAATGATCAGGGTTGTGTAATTCGATGTGAAACTCTAGAGTTGAAATGTTGTTACAGTGTGTTCTGGATAATGATGTGCTTAAATGTTGTACCTGGAACATTAAGGGGAGCCATCTGCCAGTCAAGAGGAAAAATGTACTTTCTCATCTTAAAACAGAGAGGGTGGATGTTGTCCTATTGCAGGAGATGCACCTTGATGACAAGGAATATTTGACGTTATAGCAGGGTGGGTTTGATCGAGTTTATTTCATCTCTTTTAATACTAGGAGATGGGGAGAAACCATACTAGTGAAGAAGAATCTTCCATTTAAATTACTAGATTGTATTAGACACTCACGGAAGGATCATCATTCCCAAAGTCTTGAACTTTGGGAAATAATACAATATTTTGAATGTTTATTGCCCCCTGGCGCACTGTCTTAATATCCTGAAAGATGCATTATCCAAAGTAAGTTATCTTGCATCATGGCACATTATTGTAGAAGGAGATTTCGACTGTCTTATGGCCCCACGGTGGACAGAATGTCCAAAGGTCCCCAATTACCCTCGTTATAAAGTAAGCAATTAGTGGGTTAGAGCTGGTGGATACCTGGAGGCAGATCTACCTCACAAGTAGGGATTTTATTTTCTTCTTTAATCCGCACAAATGCCAAACGAGGGTTGATCTCTTCCCAATACCTGCAACAATCTTAGACACGGTGGCATCCTGCACAATTAGGAATATTACCCCAACATACCTGCCCCAGAATTAAGATAGAAGTCACATAAGATTATGTTGTATGCAGATGAGGGATCATGTGTTTGTCAAATCCCACAGTTTCAGCAGCTCACGTGATGCAATGCATTAATTCGCTTATCACCTTTTCGGGCTATAAGATTAATTTTACAAAGTTTGTGGCCATGCCTATGGGAGGTCTCAGGGAAATACCTCATATTGAAAGTAAATCCTGGTTTCCTTTTAAATAGTCACTGGCCTGATTTCCCTATTTCAGTATATTCATTGCATCTGTCTTTGATCATTTATTTAACGTGAACTATGTCCATGTGTTTGACAAAATTAATCAAGACCTTCAAAGAAGGGAGGCACTTCCAATATCCTGGCTAGGTCGGATAGCTGTTCTTAAAATGAATGTCCTTCCTCATTTACTATACCCCGTGTGAATGCTTTCTTTGATGTTTCCCAGACAGATATTTAGGAGACTTTATGGCTGGTTTAGCTCTTTTGTTTGGCACCATAAGCGACTCTTTATTAAGCTAAGCAAATTGCAACTACCCCACAGATTGTGGGGATCTCCCATATTAAATGCTATCAATTAAGCTCTTTATTATCCTATGTTAGTGTCTGGGCCACTGGGGACTCGGTGTCAATACAGTTAGATATTGAACTCTCTCAGACAATGTGAACCCTTATTAGTCTGTTGTTCTTCGACAAAATGACAACATTTATGGAGTATTGTCATAACCCAATAATTATCAATAAAGTTAAAGCATGAATGACAATGAGTCAGATCGAGGGCAATGCAGCCAAAACCTTGTTTCTTACCCCTATAATTGGTATACCAAGTTGTCAACCGGGGATAATGGATTCCATGTTTAAACTGTGGGAAGCTAAGGGTGTACCTTGCTTCAGTGATTTAGAATTAATAGAATCCCTACAGTGTGGAAACAGGTCCTTGGGCCCAACAAGTCGACTTCGACCCACCCAGACCCATTCCCCTAACATCCTAAATTTACCCTGACTAATGCCCCAACCTACATATCCCTGAAGACCATGGGTAATTTATCAATAGCCAATTCATCTAACCTGCACATCTTTGGATACTGGTGCTGTGAGTTTGCAGTGCTATCTACTGAGCAACGACATTTTATTTCAGGGAGAAAGAATGTCATAATTTGATCAAATAACTCGTAAGTATGGACTACCTAGTAGAGACCTCTTCTGTTTGTTTTTGTTTTCAGATCAGAGATTTGATTTTAAAAAAGCACACTTTTAACAGACTCTTACAGATCCGATAGAGATAAGCGGGTGCTTAGTGCTCCGAATGCACTCTCAGTCAGTTCCCTTTATCATTAGTTGGAGAGTGTCACCTCAGACGAGACTGTGCAGCTTTGTGATGTCTGCGAGAGAGAGTTGGGGTTCAGAACACCTCGGAGACATGGCAGGATATTTGTGAAAATGTTCAAAGGATTTTGATCTGTAATAGGACCCATTCTATGCGGTTGAAAATTCTTCATAGGGTCGATCTGACCCCAGATGGTCTCACAAAATGCAAAGTGGGATTATCTTCAGCATGTCCTAAATGCAGAATGACTACAGGCACTCTTACTCATTGCTTCTTGTCCTGCTTCAGGCTTCATCTATATTGGAGCACTGTGTTAGGTGTGATAGAGTAGGTCGAGGCGACTGAATTGGAGATGGACCCGGTTTTTCTTTTCCTGGGCCTGCCCAGGGTACTTTACAGAGATGCACATGAGGCAAAAATATATCCTTACTTTCCGTGCTAGGAAAAATGTTCTGTTGTGTTGGATGTCTGAAAACCCCGGGTCTGTTGGGTCGTCGTAGGTTCTTCATGGAGAATATCCCTTTGGACATTCTCATCAGTGTGGTGCATCAAAAAAGCAGAGATTTATATAAGACATGGCAGGCTTTTTGGATAACCACGATACAGGTTTATCTGTCACATTAATAAGGGCTTGTATATAGCCATGACGATATGGTCTAATGAATCTAATATCCAGCGAGGAAGAATTATGAACATAAAAATTTGTATCAGTTAATGCTCTTGAAAAACGAGAGCTATTGTTTTGTTATGCTGACCTATAGTATTTATTCATTATTTATTGTTTAGTTTTGTTTTTTTCTCTGTCTATTTAGTGTTTTAACTTGTTTTGTATGTACATGCACATGAGAGTAATTTTGATCTGTTATTTGAGTTGTGTTGTTATTGGGTTATTACAGTATTAAAAATCTATTTTTCAATAAAATTACTATTTTTAAAAATTAAAATGCTAACATTGATAGAATAGAGTCCCAAAGAACTTTCCGTAGAGAGACCACTCATGCTGGTTTACCGTGAGGGTCACCACATTTCGGGTGATGGGGTGACGTTGAGAGAGCATCTCCTTCATGGTAACCTCAGTCAGCGTGAGGAACTGAACCTGCGCAGTTGGCTTCCCTCTACATAACAAATCTTGCCGTCCAGCCAACTGAGGGGCGACAGAGCAACTGTTACACTCAGAAGTAGTCACAGACAAAGGGCAAGAGAAACTTTCATAACAATGAAAAGGGTACAATTCAGATAACGGTCAAGATAACAGCTGAGGGTAAAAACGTTCTGTGCTCGAAATTGTATTTTATAACAAGACGTGCTTAGAAGCTGATTCTGATTTAATATTATTAAGGTGAGTCAAGTGAAATAACCAGAATTACTAAGTGTGATTGGACATCTATAACATAAAAAAGTGTAGATTTTTGTTTGGTCTGTGTAAAGCATGCTGACCATTGCATGAAAGTATATAACTGATGGAATATACTGTTAGGAGAGTGCATTCCATGGGAAATGCCCTCGAACAGGCGCTTGAAGAAAACTGGGGTAAAAGTGCCTGAGTGCCGTCTGGTCAGTGACAGGAACCCAGGGAGTTGAATGACTAAAAATTCCTGTAACATGGAGCTGAGAAAACCATCAGATCAGCCGGAACTTATTAAATGCTAGAGCATGTTTGAAGGGCTGAATCACCTCAGCGTGATTTGAATTGTGTGTGATTTGAAAAACTTACATCACTACTCCTTCCTCTTATGTATTATACAATGGGGCACTGCCATTTTCTTGAAACTGGGAATTATTTGGAACATTATCTGGAATTTTCCATAATCGGCATTCTCCAGAATATTCTATAACTGTAGTCAGGGGGCGGGGGAGGGGGGGGGTGGGGGGTGGTGTTGGGTATTGCAAACGAGAGAGAGAAAGAGAGAAGGCGCTGCAGTGAGCGTGTTGGAGCATGAGCCTTGTTTGGGGGTCGGTGCTGTAACAGATATACAGTGCCTGTGAGGGAACAGAGAGAATACGGTGACCCTTACCCTGACAGAATAGGGAAGGTTATTGATGTGTGTCCTGTATTGCTGGGTATTTCTTCAGACCGCAGTTACTGCACTGAGCTGGGTGGTGAGTACAGACGATGCTCGGTGGGTCTGGTGGTATGGCCCCCTCTGGAAAGGGAATGGTCCCCCTCTGTACTAGCCCATCCACCAAGCCCGCCATGCTCTGTCAACAAACCGTGGTGTAAATTCCCCTTATATGCCATGCTCGGGGTAATCTGTGCAATACAGCACCAACCTGAGAAAGCTCAACCGTGTGCCCCTTGGCCTTTTAAAGATTGCACCAGTGCCAGGGATCACAGAATATCCAGGGGCACCCGGGCGACTGTGTGTACCTGCAGTCATGATGGGTGGGAGATTCGGGCTGGTATTGAATGAGAGGGAAACCATGGGGTGGGGTAGGTAGCTAATGAGGTGAGTTCGATAAGAGAGCACCAGGAAACCAGCTCAGCTTTGTACAGAAAATCCCTCTGTCACACTCAATGAAAATGAAATTGAGACAAATTACTGTTTTATACAGCTCAATGTGTCGAAGATTCTGCAGTTCTCTCTCCCAGTTGCAAAGCTACAGGACAAATGCTCATTCAAAACTCTCAATCGCCTGAACTCACACTAATATACCATTCACTCATAATTCTTCATAATACTGACTCGTGTTGCATGATACTATCGAAATGTCTTCATTTCAGCATTCTGAAACTAGTGAACATATCGTTCCATGACATTTTTTCTCGCTCTCCCCCTCCCTGTCTCTTTCCCAAAACACACGGATTTACAGTCATATGGTTCTACAGACGGAAACAGGCCCCTTCGGCCCACATGTTCCATGCCGAACAAATTGTCCATCCAAACTCATCCAATTTCTCTGCCCTTGCTCTGTATCCTCTAATCCTTTCCTATCTGTATTTGTCCAAGTGCCTTTTCAATATTGTTATTGTACCAACCTCAACCACTTCCACTGACAACTCAGTCCATATGTGTACCATAATCTGTGTAAAAGAGCTGCCCCTACGGGTTAATTGTTATTTTATTCCTCTCGAAGCATGAACGGATGTCCTCTAGTCCTCGATTCCCCAACCTTGCAAAAAAAAACTTGAAGTATTCACCCTTATGCACGTCTCTCATAATTTGATAAGATCTACACTTCTATAAGAACCCCTTCGGTTTCCTAGGCTGTAAAGAAATAAGTTCTAACCTGTCCATAATCTCCCTATAACTTAAACCCTTTCGCCAAGGAAACATCTCTGAAATTTCTATTACACTCTTTCTAATTCACTAATATCCTTTCTACAAGGAGAACAAAACTGAACCCAATACTCCAACTGCAGCCTTACCAACATCCTGTACAATTCCAACATAATGTCCCAACGTCTATACCTAATGCGCTGATGAAGGCCAGTATGCCAACAGCCTTCTTCACTATCCTGTGTATCTGTGACTCAAATTTCAGACAACCGTGCACCTGATCTCTAATGTCCTTTTGTTCCACTACACTCCTTAAGGCACTCTCATTCATCATTAAACTCCTACCTGAATTTGACTTTCCAAAATGCAAGATGTCACACTTATCTATATTAAACTCCACATGCTATTTCTCAGCCCACTTCCCCTGCCGATCAAGGTACTGCTGCAATTTCTAATAACGTTCCTCACTGGATGCCTCCTATTTTAGTGTCATCTGCAAACTTACTAACCTTGTGTTGTGCACTCTGGTCCAAATCATTGATATAGATAACAAACAGCAATGGGGCCAGTACTGACCCCTGAGGCACTCCACGAGTCACAGGCCTCCAGTCCGACAAGCATCCCTGCACCATAGCCTTTTGCTTCCAAACGCCAAGCCAATTGTGTCGCCAATTTGCCAGATTATCTTGGAGTCCGTGCGATCTAACCTGCCCGAGCAGCCGACCATGTGGAACCTTCTGAAAGGCTTTACTGAAATCCATATAGGGTATGTCCACCACACTGCCCTCGTCAACCTTCCTGGTCACTTCCTTAAAAAACTCGAACAAAATTTGTAAGGCATGATCTGTCATGCACATAGCTATGCTGACTGTTCAAGTCAAACTCTGTCTTTCCAGATGCATGCATATCTTATCTCTCAGAACCTTCTCAAGTGGTTTACCAAAAGCAGATGTGAAGGTTACTGTTCTATATTTCCCAGCTTTTTCTTTGCAGCCCTTCTTGAATAAGGGCACAACATTTGCTACTGTCCAGTCTTCCGGGACCTTCGCCCCTGACCTGTCTTCTCCAGCCTCTTGCAGTGCTCTTGGATATATCTGGTCAGGACCAAGAGATTTATTTGTACTTATTTGACTTTATGCATTCTACTATGTCCAACAGCACCTCCACTGTGATATGAATGGTACCAACATATGACAACTAAATTACCACCACCCCCCACCCCGCCACCCCCCCCCCCCCCAAAAGCTCACAGATCTTCATGTCTTTCTTCATGGTAAACACAGAGGGGAATTTGAGGACCTCACCCATCTCTTGTGGTTTTACACATGAATGCCCACTTTGTATTTTAAGGAGTCCTATTTTCTCTCTCGTCGTTCTTTTACTTTACTATACTAAAAGCACATCTTTGGATCCACCCTCATTTTCTCAGCCAAGGCTATCTCATACCCCCTTTTCGCCCTCCTGATTTCCTTCTTCAGTAAACCCCTGTATCCCTTGTGTCTCTCCAGAGATTGTATTGATTCCAGCTGCCTGAACCTGAGCCACGCCTCCATTTTTTGCTGGTCAGAGCCTGATTATCTCTTGTCATCCAGGGTTCTCTCTTCCTGCCTCATTTTCCCTTCACCCTCACAGGAACATATAGACCTTGACTTTTAAAGGCCTCCCACTTACCAGAGATCCTTTTGCCTGGAAACAAGCTACTCCCATCAACCTTTGCAAGTCCCTGTCTAATTTCAACAAAATATGCCTCGCCCTAATTTAGAACTTGAATCTGTGGACCAATTCTGTCCCTCCCATAACTATTTTAAAATTCATATTATTCTAGTCACCGGTCCCAAAATGCTCCCCCACTTTACCTCCATCACCTATTCTGCCCTATGCCCCAAAAGTAGGTGAGTTTGTCCCTTCCCGAGTAAGACCCTCCATATGCTGCTTATGGAAACTTTCCTGAACACACTTAAGATATTACGTTCCAGCGAAGTTCTTAACAATCTGGATGTCCCAGTTTTTGTTAGTATAATTAAAATCACCTATGATGAAAATCCTATTGTTCTTGCAAGTCTCCCCAGTCTCCCTGCATACTTGTTCCTCCAATTCGCATTGATTATTTGGAGGCTTATAGTGCAACCGCTGTAACATCACCATCCACCTCTATCTTCTTTGCACCATCCACAAAACCTCACTGAACATTATCTCAGTTATTTTATCTTTAAATACTGGAGTGGTATGCACCTAAATCAGAACTATTGGTCTTTAAACTGTTTCCATTTACATCTCTCCTTTGCAATTATTTTGACACCCACAGCACCCTTTGTTAAGGCACAGTGGAGATATCGAGCTGTAAATGGATGGGAGCTGCACATCCTGTCACTGCCAGTATCGGCTGCAAGTTTCCCCACACTGGGCAGTGATCTAACACAGTGTTACCGAACAATGCAACAGCCTGGGTTTACATATGAATGAACCAGTGCAGTCTGCACAGCTTCTTATGCTGGACATTTAGCCCAGGATTATAGATCAAGCATTGGTGTGGACTGCACAGAGTTTCACTCTAGACATTGCTGGGTTGCATTCAGCTGTTCGCTAGCCAGATGTACACACTGCTCCATCCTTAACGTACAATGGATGGGCTGCTTATGTGAGTTGGATTGCGAATGTGAGAGAACGAAACATCTGGCAATGCCTTTATTTTGTGTTTTCGTTTTTGTGATTGGACCCTTCAAATCCTGACTCATCCAATTAGACCCGACCCTCTGGATGAGTGATGGTGACTGTTGTTACAGCATCTGGGTCTACAACATGACCAACAAATGGAGCAGAGGCTGCAGAGAGGGGCATCTCTGTAAAATGGAATGAGGAAATCACAATCAGATCAGCCGTGGTCATAGTGAATGGTGGGGCAGGATTGTGTGGACCACGAAAGCAATTTATTCATCTATTTCTGTTTGTAACAGGCGCACTCCCCTTCTCTCCCAGTGTCCCATACTGGTGGTGAGTGAGTCACCTCCTCCTGTTCCTGCGTAACAGGATCCTCAGGCCTCACTAGCCTCCAGATTTCGCTGTGTCCCAGTCTCGAGCTGTTGAATGACTCCCTCCTGTTCCTGTGTCCCATAACAGACTTGAAAGTTAAATAAACACTTCCTGCCCCTCTGTAACAGGCTAGAGAGGCTGATTAGGCTCCTCCTGACCCTGTATAACAGACCCAAGACATTAAATGACACAGCAACCTCTGGATTATGAGCAGCTGTTAAACTGTATCTGATGGAGGTCCATCCCTTCTCAGTTACCGAAACACAAATAACACAATGTACTCCAGGTGTCCTCTTAGTGACACCTCATACAACTGCATCGACAAATCCTTTTATTTTGAATGATTTTGTTTACAAAATGTGCTAATGTTCCAGCGTTCCACCTTTTCAAGTAGCAACAGGCTAATATGGGCTGAATGGCCTTCTCCTTTCCTTCTGTAAGAGGCCCAGAGGGACAGAATTGCTTTGGCCTGTTCCTGATCAGCAGTCTCAGTGCTCTGTCTCAAGGTTATGAAAGGATTTGAAAACAGGGTATTAAAACCAGGAGTAGCCTCACACCGGATAATAAGTATCATACTTTGTGTTAAGGTATCTAGAAACTTGCCCACCCGACTTTTTTTTGTGTAGCCGATCAGTTATTTTCTAACTGCTTCCTTTCATAAACAGAGTGGAACATATATAGACCCCTGCAGTGTCCTGTTAATACTCTCGTATGCAAGGAAAAATATGATTTAAAAAATTGAAAGATTTATGGTCCATCCCTCAGCAACCCTTATCCATTCCATCCAAAACCAGTAAAACTTCCCTTTTATAGTGATATGAAAAGTATAGAGCTGGTTAACTGATCCTATTTGTTCTGTAAGCTTGATTAATGCCAATCTCCATGGATTCTAATTATCACAGTGGAGTGTTTCCATCTTTTCATGATAAATGGACTCCATTCAATGTGTTATCCCATAACATGAGCGGGAGCATCACCGACAGCACTGACAGGGATCAGCAGATCCAGAGAGAGGGGGAGGAGAGATCAGAATCTGAGAACAGTCGACTGGAATATTCCAACAATAGACAGGAGTTTATCCGATTATATTTGGTATATTTTTGCATTTTATTGGTTGCCATTATCATGGTGGATCTATTATGCTCTTCGCATTGTTCAATATTTTTATTATCCCTTCCTGGCTATCGTTGGTGTTCCTGGTAAGTGTCACTGTACAGTTTTTGTTTCTATAAACCAGTTATGACTGTATAATACTGTTCTTTCATATTATCTACACTTAAGACCATAAGACCATAAGACATATGAGTGGAAGTAAGGCCATTCGGCCCATCGAGTCCACTCCGCCATTCAATCATGGCTGAATCGCATTTCAGCTCCACTTACCAGCGTTCTTCCCGTAGCCCTTAATTCCTCTAGACAACAAGAATCTATCAATCTCAGCCTTGAAGACATTGAGCGTCCCGGCTTCCACTGCACACCGTGGCAATGAATTCCACAGGCCCACCACTCTCTGGCTGAAGAAATGTCTCCGCATTTCTGTTCTGAAATGACCCCCTCTAATTCTAAGGCTGTGTCCCCGGGTCCTAGTCTCCTCGTCTAACGGAAACAATTTCCTAGCATCCAACTTTTCCAAGCCATGTATTACTTTGTACGTCTCTATTAAGTCTCCCCTTAATCTTCTAAACTCCAACGAATACAATCCCAGTATCCTCAGCCGTTCCTCATATGCTGGACCTGTCATTCCAGGGATCACCCGTGTGAATCTCCGCTGGACACGTTCCAGTGCCAGTATGTCCTTCCTGAGGTGTGGGGACCAAAACTGGACACAGTACTCCAAATGGGGCCTAACCAGAGCTTTATAAAGTCTTAGTAGTATATCTCTGCTTTTATATTCCAACCCTCTTGAGATAAGAGACAACATTGCATTTGCTTTCTTAATCACAGACTCAACCTGCATGTTTACCTTTAGAGAATCCTCGACTAGCACTCCCAGATCCCTTTGTGCTTTGGCTTTATTAATTTTCTCACCATTTAGAAAGTAGTCCATGCTTTTATTCTTTTTGTCAAAGTGCAAGACCTCGCACTTGCTCACGTTAAATTCCATCAGCCATTTCCTGGACCACTCTCCCAACCTGTCTAGATCCTTCTGTAGCCTCCCCACTTCCTCAGTACTACTTGCCTGTCCACCTAACTTCTTATCATCAGCAAACTTCGCTAGAATGCCCCCGGTTCCCTCATCCAAATCATTAATATATAATGCGAACAGCTGTAGCCCCAGCACCGAACCCTGCGGGACACCGCTCGTCACCGGCTGCCATTCTGAAAAAGAACCTTTTATCCCAACTCTCTGCCTTCTGTTAGACAGCCAATCCTCAATCCATCCCAGCAGCTCACCTCGAACACCATGGGTCCTCACCTTGCTCAGCAGCCTCCCGTGTGGCACCTTATCAAAGGCCTTTTGAAAGTCTAGATAGACCACATCCACTGGGTTTCCCTGGTCTAACCTACTTGTAACCTCTTCAAAAAATTCCAACAGGTTTGTCAGGCATGACCTCCCTTTACTAAATCCATGTTGACTTGTTCTAATCAGACTCTGCTCTTCCAAGAATTTAGAAACCTCATCCTTAATGATGGATTCTAGAATTTTACCAACAACCGAGGTTAAGCTGATTGATCTATAATTTTCCATCTTTTGCCTTGATCCTTTCTTGAACAAGGGGGTTACAACAGCCATCGTCCAATCATCCAGGACCTTTCCTGACTCCAGTGACTCTTGAAAGATCTCAACCAATGCCTCTGCTATTTCCTCAGCCACCTCTCTCAGAACTATAGGGTGTATCCCATCGGGGCCAAGAGATTTATCAATTTTAAGACTTTTTAACTTTTCTAGCACTATCTCTTTCGTAATGGCAACCATACTCAACTCAGCCCCGTGACACCCTTTAATTTTTGGGATATTACTCATGTCTTCCACTGTGAAAACTGACGCAAAGTACTTATTATGTTCTCCTGCTATTTCCTTATCTCCCATCACTAGGCTTCCTGCATCAGTTTGAAGTGGCCCAATGTCTACTTTTGCTTGTCGTTTGTTTCTTATGTACTGAAAGAAACTTTTACTATTATTTCTAATATTACTGGCTAGCCTACCTTCATATTTGATCCTCTCATTTCTTATGACACTCTTTGTTATCCTCTGTTTGCTTTTGTATCCTTCCCAATCTTCTGATTTCCCACTGTTCTTAGCCACTTTATAGGATCTCTCTTTTTCTTTAATACATTTCCTGACTTCCTTTGTCAGACAAGGTTGTCTAATCCCTCCCCGGTTAATCTTTCTTTTCTTGGGAATGAACCTCTGTACAGTGTCCTCAATTATACCTACAAACTCCTGCCATTTTTGCTCTACTGTCTTCCCGGTTAGCCTCTGCTTCCAGTCTATTTTAGTCAGTTCCTCTCTCATGCCCTCATAATTACCTTTATTCAACTGTAACACCATTACATCCGATTTTGCCTTCTCTCTTTCAAACTCCAGACTGATCTCTACCATATTATGGTCGCTACTTCCTAAGGGGTCCCTTACTTTAAGATCTTTTATAGAGTCTGGTTCATTGCAAAGCACTAGGTCCAGAATAGCCTGCTCTCTTGTGGGCTCCATGACAAGCTGTTCCAAAAAGCCATCCTGTAAGCATTCCATGAATTCCCTTTCTTTAGATCCACTAGCAACATTATTTACCCAGTCTACCTGCATATTGAAGTCTCCCATGATCAATGTAACCTTGCCTTTCTGACATGCCTTCTCTATTTCCCGGTACATGTTGCGTCCCTATTATTGTTCCTGTTGAAACTCTGAATCCAGATATTTACTCTACACACCACTACTAACTGCATCAATGAAGGTGCTCAATTACTGTCTCCCTCTGCTCTGACAGTGTTACTCATGGGTCTCTATATTGACCTATTCATTTTCAGCGGAGAACGACGATGTATTGCATCTTTGCCTTTGCTATTTAAATATTAAGAGCATGCAGGACACTGTCCAATGTTCTGGTTACAATCTCCACCTTTTCCCAGTGTTTTCATTCCATCCCTGGCCAATATCTGCGGCTGAAGCAGACGAGTCATAACTGTGGGTGATCCCTTTGACTATGAGCTGATTCTTGACACCTTGCCTTCATCATTTCTAACTTGAAAAACGCATCACTCCACAATGTATCTCACTGGCTTATTCCATCTGCTGTTTGAACCTTGAGTTATGAAATACTGTCTTAATGAAGTTAATAATCTGCTGCTGACACTCCCGGCTTCAAACCTGCCGAAGCAAATCTGATTCGAATTCACACCAAACTCCCATCCATCTGTCATTCATGTGCACGCCGATGTATATTGCTATTGTGTCTGGCAATACCTTCAGTTTGGCATTCTCAAACACTTTACCTCATCTGTCCATGAAACTTCCCTCGTTCTCTCTCTGTCGATTATCCAAAAGTCTGTCAGTTGTTCATATTTAAAATTGTTTCCTTCACGTGTGTTCCTTCTCAAACAATGAGTTTCGCATTCAACCACGCCAATCGCGCACGCACACGCACTCTCTCAGTCTCTGATGAACACACACACACATACAGAGAGAGCAAACCTTCCCATTGGAGATAGTAATCTGATGCGAGTATAGTTAGCATATGATAGTAAAGTCTGCAATACTCTCATGCTGGGCAGATAGTGCAGTTTACTGAGCAACACACTAGCATGGTCTGCACAGCTCTCCATGCTGGGCTGTCATCTTGTCCCAGTTTATGTTGTTTGTTGTGTTCTGTGAAGCAGATTCAGAATTTGATATAACAAACCATTTCAGCTGATCTGACAAAGCCTTTATTCAATGTTCTCATTCTTGTAATTTTACTCTCGAAGATCTTACTTCTCCAGTCAGTCCCACTGCTCTGTCTTTATTCCCCATATTTCCACAACCTCCTCCCAGTTAATTAACTGCCTGTTTCTGTCTTTAATGTGAATCTCTCAGTCTCTCTGTATCTTTCCCTGGTCTTGGGTTTTGTCTCCCTAGTGTATCGAGTGCTGGCATTGTGTAGCTCAAGAATACTGAAATGGGGTGTGTCAGGCTGTTTTTCACTTCCCGGTATGTCCCATGTGATGGCCATGGACAGGCGTGTTTCAGAAGTTATGAGACACATCCTTATAACTTGGACTGTACCTGTGTTTGCCCCACTCAGGTGACCTTGCGATCAGTAACACGAGGAAGCCCATTGAGTAAAGGACCAGACATCTAAATTGTGTGACAATGCTGTCATTGTTTTTTTAAAAAAAGGTTATTTTCTCTCTTTTTTTGACAAGAGGTCATAAAGGCCAAACTGCCGACTGAAAATGGCTCAAGTAAATAACTTACGGGGTTTTTAGGGTTTTTAATAAATAGTAGTAACAATGGCCAGTTCGCACAGACCAGGCTTTCTCGTTTGTTTTTTCTTGTAGCTGTAACAATCACCGGGTGCTTGGGGAAAAAGGGGTTGGAAGTTTTAGTAAATTATCTCTAGCTGCTACTCTCTCTAATGCCTCACTTGATGGTGTTTCCTCCTGGATTGGAGAACTGTATGCAAGAATACATGTCTGAATGTTCCTTTTTGCCAAGGGGTGTGTTTAGGTGATGTTAATAGATTGAACAGTTCATTTGTAGAACGTACTATCCATTATTCGGTTAAGGTTTCCAATAGTTAGGTTATTCTAAATTCCTCTTCATTTTGTATGGCTTTTCATTAGAGTGTTTAAATATATTGTGTTTTACTTAATGGTGAGTGGTTTGACGGGTAGCATCACATCTGGAACACCCACTTCACATCTACCTTTAAAATACGAAAAGGTTCGCATCCAAGCTCCCTCCTTAAAATAGTTTCAGGCAGTCTGGTTCATCTATAGCAAACTGGGAACTCTTGTCGGGTAACACCAAATTTGGTTTAGAATTCCAATCCCTACAGTGTGCAAACAGGCCATTCGACCCAACAAGTCCACACCGACCCTCCGAGGAGTAACCGACCCAGACCCATTCCTCGACCCTGTTATTACACATTTACCCCGACAAAGACTCATAACCCACACATCCCTGAAAACTACAAGAAATTTAGCATGGCCAATTCACATGACATGCACACCTTTGGATTGTGGGAGGAAACCAGCGAATCCAGAATAAGCTCATGCAGACACAGGAGAGCATGCACCAGGAGGCTATTGGGTTCAAAGGTCGCGTATGGTAGCTGTTAGTGTCTTTCGTTCCAGATGTTGAATTCAATTGGTTTAAACAGTGTTTTGGGAATAAAGATTCTTTCAGTCACTGAGAGTTCTCTGGGTGTGGAAGAAGTGAAGTTGGGGGTGTTACAAAAGGTAATGAAGGCAAAGCTGTAGGAATTGGCAGACGAGCTGGAGTTGGGATTGTGTTCGTCTGTGAGAAAATGAGAGATAATTACAGCTATAACTCGGCAATTACATTTGGTGGAAGCGCCATCAGAGACTTTGGAAATTCCGGGAATTCAATTTCAAATGAGGCACCGTGAACATGAGAAGGAATTGAAACAGTTTGAATTATGATGAAAAGTAGAAATAAAATGAAGAAGAGGAGACAAAAAGAAAGAAGAAAAGCAGAGAGATTTAACTTCAAGAGTTAGTAATTAGAGAGGAACGTTGACATAGAAGGTGGTGATGAAGGTAGATGGTAGGCTGCATGAGGAGGATAGTGAGGATGAGCAACCCTATAGTGGCCAAAGGCTTGATGGGGATCTGTTTAAATACATTCAGACATTATCTAAATTTAATGAGAATGATGGGGGAGCCTTCTTAATTTAATTTGAGAAAGTGGCTAAACAAATGCAGTGCCCAGTGATCATGTGATTTAGTTGATTCAAACAAAGCTGATAGGTATTTGCCTCCCTCTCAGAGGCGGGGTCTGGGGAGGAGGAGGAGGTGAAGAAAGCCATCTGAAGTGCACATGAGCTTGTGCCAGAAACGGACAGACAGTTTCAGGATCGAAAATAGGGTCCGGGGGTAAACACACATGGAGTTTGAAAGGATCAAACAAAGTGATTTTGAAAGGTGGGTAAGGGTATTAAATCAGAGCAAACCTATGGCACTCTTAGAGAGATTCTTATTTTGGAGAAGTTCAACAATTCACTTCCTGCAGTCGTGAGAACTCGTGTGGAAGAGCAAAGAGTTACAATGACAAGATTAGAAGCTGAAATGGCTGATGATGATGATGATTGAGTTCAGAAATCAAAGCTTCGTTTCTGTGAGGGAGTGAGAAGAATGTGTGAGATCTTCTTAAAACATATCCCTGTGAGAGTAAGGTTTACTGACATAGGCCAGGAGTAGCAGGTAAAAAGGTTACAGCATTAAGAGGTACAGAAGCATGTAATTCTTTTATGCTGAGATCTGAGGAGCTATGTCATTCAGAGGGACTATTGGAGAGATGTGAAGTGCTCCATTATGTAACATGTGGTTGGAGTGTCCAGTGGAAACATCAACAGATTTATTCCACAATGGGGAAGGAGGCCTTGAGCTTGGTGTTGGCGTTACAACATTTAAGCATTTAAATTGCGAATAACATACATGAGACAAATCTTTATCACTGATCGTGACCCCTTAAAGTTTTTGGAGAAGTTCAGGGAGAAGAATATCAGTCTGTTTCGATTGAGCTTATTATTGCTGCCATTCAGTTTGAAATTATACAGGTGACAGGGCGAGAAAACCTAAGGGTTTTGATACGTTGTGAAGACTTGGATGAAGAAAGACAAATGCATTCTGTGGCAGGAGCAAAATGACTGAAATCGAAACTAGTTGTGTACATTTGTATGGTCAGGGTCAATGTAATATATATATATATATATATATATATATATATATATATATATGCACCTCTTCCTCCGCTACATTGATGACTGCATTGGTGCCACCTTGTACTCCCGCGAGGAGGTTGAGCAATTCATCAACTTCACCAACACATTCCACCCTGACCTTAACTTTACCTGGACCATCTCTGACGCCTCCCTCCCCTTCGTGGACCTCTCCATCTCCATTAATGACGACCGACTTGACACCGACATTTCTGACAAACCTACCGACTTCCACAGCTACCTGGATTAAACATCTTCCCACCCTACCTCTTGCAAAAATGCCATCCCGTATTCCCAATTACTCCGCCTCCACAGTATCTGCTCCCGGGAGGACCAGTTCCACCACGGAACACACCAGATGGCTTCCTTCTTTAGAGACCGCAATTTTCCTTCCCACGTGGTTAACGATGCCATCCAATGTATACCATCCACATCCCGCACCCCTGCCCTCAGACCCCACCCCTCCAACCATAACAAGGACAGAACGCCCCTTGGTGCTCACCTTCCACCCTACCAACCTTTGCATAAACCAAATCATCCGCCAACATTTCTGCCACCTCCAAACAGACCCCACCACGAGGGATATATTTCCCTCCGCACCCCTTTCCGCGTTCCGCAAAGACCGTTCCCTCCGTGACTACCTGGTCAGGTCCACGCCCCCCCACAACCCACCCTCCCATCCTGGCACCTTGCCCTGCCACCGCAGGAATTGCAAAACCTGCGCCCACAACTCCTCCGTGACCTCCATCCAAGGCCCTAAAGGAGCCTTCCACATCCATCAAAGTTTTACCTGCACATCCACCAATAACATTTATTGTATTCGTTGCTTCCGATGCGATCTCCTCTACATTGCGGAGTCTGGACGTCTCCTAGCAGAGCACTTTAGGGACACCTGCACCAAACAACCACATCGTCCTGTGGGCCAACATTTCAACTCCCTCTCCCACTCTGCCGAGGACATGGAGGTCCTGGGCCTCCTTCACCGCCGCTCCCTCACCACCAGACGCCTGCAGGAAAAATGCCTCATCTTCTGCCGAGGAACACTTCAACCCCAGGGCATCAATGTGGACTTGAACAGTTTCCTCATTTCCCCTTCCCCCACCTCACTCCAGTTCAAAACTTCCAGCTCAGCACTGCCCCCCATGACTTGTCCCACCTACCTATCTTCTTTTCCACCTATCCAATCCACCTCCCCCCCAACATATCACCTTCATCCCCTCCCCCATTCACCTATTGTACTCTATGCTACTTTCTCCCCACCCTCACCCTCCTCTCATTTATGTTTCCACCCTTCAGGCTCTCTGCCGGAATTCCTGATGAAGGGCTTTTGCCCGAAACGTCGATTTTACTGCTTCTCGGATGCTGCCTGAACTGCTTTGCTCTTCCAGCACCACAAATCCAGACTCTGGTTTCCAGCATCTGCAGTCATTGTTTTTACCTATATATGCATTTCAGTCCACTAATAGAGGATGATAAGGAGGTCTAAAATTAATCCATCTTTTTGTATATTGATGGATCATTTTATTAAAGGTGGAGTTGTGAGAATACTATCACTGTAAAAAGGTTATGTTCTCTTCGGTTGTTTTTGAAGGGAGGTTCTAAAGGCAGAGGTGCCGAACTGCTGTCTGAACACAGTTTAAGTAAATAACTGAGGAGGCCTTTAGGTTTCATTAAATGGTGATAACAATCGAAGGGCAGTGGGCAGCTCTCCCAGACCAGGTTTTCTCGTTTTGTTTTTAGCTGAAGCATTCAGAAGCTGTTGGGAATCCAAGAAGGGTTAGGAGTTTCAATAGCTGCTTTTCTCTCTGAGATCTCTGTTGATGTTGATATCTCCTGGATCGGAAAATTGCTGTAAGAATCTGTATTTGAATATATATTTGTTCCAAGCAGTGTATACCAAGAAGGTACAGTATCTATTGTTTGTGTAAGTGTTCCAACATATAAGCTATACCAAAATGTTCTTCTCTTTTATTGGATTTTAACTAAAACATTTGAATAAATTATATTTTGCTAAATGACGAGTGGTTTGACCAGTCACAACATATCTGGAACGCACACTTCCAATCGATGTTTAAAATAAGGAAAGGTTTGGGTCAAAACGGCCTTCTTCAAACATTTTGCGGGGATCTGTAGCCGAGGGGTTTCTGACTGTCTCCTGTTACTGAAAAGTTAGTGGAGGGGCTGGGGATGGTTTGCTGGAGGTTGTGCTGTGAGCTGCCTCAGACATTCAGGGAGACCTGAGGATTTGCTGACCCAACTCTGGATGGAGCATGGGGACAGTGGTTACAGCATCTGGGCCTGTAACATGAACAACAAATGGAGCAGAGGCTGCAGAGAGGGGAAGCTCTGAAACCACGGAGTGAGTGTGTGTGGGGAAAGGGATCTGCTGTATCCTCCCCGGATTTTCCAGGAACAGCTTCCCAAGATTTACTTAACCCAGGAGCAGAGTGTGAGGGGACACTGATTGAACAAGGAGCTGGTCACAGAGCGGGGTGTCACCTCCTTCAACACGACCCACAGCTTCACACCAGGGGGAGGATGGTGCTGCCAGTTGCTGTTAGGGTCATGTTTCTTTCAGCTTCTATGATCCAGAACTTTCCAGGCAGGACTGGGTGACATATCCATAATCTCCCAGTGTCTCAACATCAATGTCACCATTCGTTGATGGAGGGTATATATGGTGGATGAGGTAAATAGATTGTTTCTCCCTCAGCAGGGAGCTGCCAGTTTGTATCCAGTATAATGGGATTCCCGATGGTGTACATGGCACCTGCAGAGTATCCATGTCAATGGGGAGAGGTAGAGGAACTGAAGGAGCTCTCTCTCTATTAATGCTACAGTGTGCCCATCACAGTATATCATGTTGGTGAATACCCACTCTCCTAGCAGCAGTCACGGCCTCTTCATTCAGAAGCAGTAAGCCATTCCCATCGTCATCGGGTCTCCACGTCGAAAGAAATGAATATATCTTGGATAAAGGTCGTCCTCTTGATGCACGTTTCAAAACACCATCCCCACCACCAATCAACCACATCAAAGTAGTCCATGTGTACGGAGAGCAATGGGGTCACTGGAGTGTTTTGGGAGCTGACGATCAGGGATGGAGCAAAATCTCCCAAGTCTGAACAGGTCTGAGTGAACCCCCCAGTACACAGTATCATTAAGTCCTGTATTCCCTCTCCATTTCAGTAACATACTGCCTTCCATTACTCTGTAAATGAAATGACAGGTTATATCATCTTAAATTCCACTTGCTAAACTATTATCTATTGCATTTACCTCTGAATCTATCTGCAGACTCTTCACCCTCTCTTCATAATTTATTCTCTTGCTTACCACAGCGACATCACCAAACTCAGCATCTGGATATCTGTTCCGTCCTCCTGATCATTAATGTCGACTGTAACTAGTTGAGAACCCAGCACTGGTCACTGTGTGACCCTACTGGTTACGTTCTGTCTAACTGATTGAGACTGATTTATCCTGAGTGCCCGCTTCCTGTATGATACCCAGTTCTTCCCCATTCCTGTGCAACACAGTTGAAGAGTTGAATAAGAACAAGGAGCATCTGTGAGGAATCCAACCACTCGATGAGGCTGATGTCAACACGACCTCTGTTCCACCTTCCTGCCATCTCTGCATCCTAAAACTTTAGTCTCTTATGTAGATTGTGCCACATTAGAAAAATCCACTCCACATCGACACTTTCATTTACTTTTAGCATTTTACAGACCTCAATGAGATCTCCTTTCATTCTTATAAACTCGAGAGTATAGGCCTAAACTGCTCAATTTCTCTTCATAAGACAAACACTTCAAATATGGAATCAATCTAATGAAGCTCTTCTGAGTTGCCTCCAATGGAAATACCTCATTCTGCAGGACACCCAAACTGTACTCCAGTTGTAGCTTCACTAACGCCTTGCATAGCTACACCAACACTCCCTACCTTTCTACTCTATCCTTTTATAAATAAACACTGAAATTATGCTTGCATTTCTCATAATTAGCAGTACCCACAGGCAGGTTTTCTGTGATATGCAAGCAGACACCCAGATCGCTCTGCACTTAAGCACTTTGAACTTTCTCTCCATGTAGATAATAATTTGTCTTTCTATTATACTGGCCAATTTGAATAGCCCCATATTTACTCACTTTAATTTTCCTTGCCAAATGTTGGCCCGTTCACCCAACCTATCCATATACTTTTTAAATCTCTTGCATTATCATTCCGACGTAATTTCCCACCAATGTTAGTGTCATCTGAAAATGTGATGTCATATTTTCTATCCAGTCAACCAAGTACAGTAATACTAATGATCGCAAATGAGAACTGAAATCAATAGCACACCACAAATTGAATTCCCCAAAATAAATGACACATTTAGTCCATCTGACTGCATTTTGTTGGTTAACCAATCCTCCATCCAAGCTAATAAATTACTCCTAAACCCATGTTGTCTGATCTTACCACTTACTCTGTGGAGAAGCGATATATCCGATGCCTTCAGGAAGGCCAGATACATTCCATCTCCAGGAATCCTACTATCCACCTTGCTTGTCACATCTTTAAGTAACTCAAGCAAACACTTCAAACTCGATTTATCCTTTATACAACCATGTTGACTCCGATGGATTGTGGTTTAACTTTGCAAGTATCCTCAACAATGGATTCTAATAATTATCTTAAATTAAACTAGCTTATCATTACGTTTTAGTCCCAAATGTATACAGTTATTATAATTTCTTCCCTTTCGAAAACCTTTACGTTTACTTTGAATTCCTGTTTAATGGGCAAAAGGTTTTAAGAGGTCTACTCCAATTGCTGTTTGAGGCAAGTGTGGCTGGCTGGACTCATCATCCTGCTGGTGTACAATCTCGATGGGCTGGCATCTTTCTGGTGTTCCCATGCTAATGTCTCCAAGGCCAGAATGACCTTCTCCCGTTGATGCATTAGGGGGTTGGGGGATTATGGAATCCTCCTGTTCCTGGGTAACATTTTGAGGGGCTGATGGGTCTTTTCATACTTCCCCATAACAGGTGGAAATGCTGAACGGTCTCTGAATGTATCCCGGAGATGGGACCGAGGGAGTGATTGATCTTCCCTTGTTCCCGTACAACAGACATGCGTCTGAATTACGTTTTCCTTTCTCATGAAAGAAGTGTCAGACAGTTTTTATCCTTATCCAGAATGGATTCCTCCACTATCTGTTTAATTTGCTTCACTTGTTGAAATAGGCTCGGTTGGTCTGAACGGCCTCCTGTTATCCCAGTGTAACAATCTCCAGTCACTGTGTGACCTCATCCAGTTGTTACAGTTGTTACAGACTTGAGGTGGCTGAATGAAATGATTCTGTTGCTGTTTAACAGGATACTGGTGCAGCATGGCCTCCCATTATAGGCTCGAGTGGCTGATTGACCTCCTTCTGTAAATGTATATCAGGCTCTAGGGGCTGACTAGCCTCATCCTGTTTTGGTGAAACAGGCTCGAACGCCTGAATATCCTCCTGTTGTTCCTGTGTAATAGGCTGGAGAACGGAATGGATTCCTCCATTATATGTGTAATTTGCTTCACTTGTTGATTCCTTCTGTCATCTTTGTTGAAATAGGACACTCTTTAACTTATGTAAACTCCAATGGCTACTGGGTCAACCTGATCATCCTTTCGTTATAAGGTAGCACCTTCATTGCAGGAATCAGTTGAGGGAACCAACTCTGAGCTACTTCAAATATAACAACATCCTTTCTTCATTGAAGAGATTAAATCTGTACACACTTCTCCAGATGTGATCTCACTAAGACCCTGTACAGCAGCAGCAACACTTTACCAGCCTGTTGTAAGGTTCCTACCCAGGTTAGAGCTGTCTCAGCTCTCTGGGGGAAACAGAACATTGTTGGAAAATCATTGTCCTTCTCTACTCCATCAGCATAATGGGAGATCTGGAGAAATTAAAGTTTGAGAAGATCATAAATGATGTGGCGAGATGATCTCTACCATTAATCCCCCCAGAGCCCACGCTCAGATTCCACAGAATCAAGTAAGGTGGAGCGCAAAAACAGCAAGGAGGAGCAAACATTGATGGGAGTTATATATCAAAGTGAAAGCTGCAATACAAATGCTGGACATGTTATAAAACAGGAAATGAGAGATTCACATTTGTGGCTACTGCAGTAATAGTGTACTGTTTAAGTTATATCTAAACTGTGTTAACCCAAGTGAATGCTAATGCTGGGAAAAATGGATTTCATGACCACGTGTGAGATGGTTTACATGAACACTACGTCGAGCACTGAGCTGGAGATCAGGTTATTTAGGAATTGGTGTTGAGTGATCAGAAGAGCTAATTGAAATTTTTGCTGGGAAGGACCTTTTGGGAACAGTGATCACAATGTATAGGTTTTCTTTTATGCTGTTTGAGTACACGATAGTTTCATTTTTATTTGAAGTAACCGTTATAAATCGGAGTCAGGCAAGCCATGAAGGTGTGAGGAGAAAGTGGGGACTACAGATACTGGAGATCAGAGTTGAAGAGTGTGGTGCTGGAAAAGCACAGTCAGGCAGCATACTGAGAGCAGATAAATCGATGTTTCGGGCATGAACCCATCATCAGGAATGAAGCTTATGGGCCAAGGGGTGTGAGGGATAAATGAGAAGGGGGTGCGGCAGGGGGGATGTAGCTGGGAATGCGATAGGTAGATGAAGGTGGGGTTGAAAGTAATAGGTGACGAATGGAGACAAAACTCCTCATCTACTGCATCCATTAAACCCAATGTGGTCTTCTCTACATTGCCGAGGCAGGAGGTCAACTTGTGGATCATTTCAGAGAAGATCTCGAGGACGGCCACATTGAACAACTCCATCGCCATGTGGCTGAGTACATTAACTCCCCTTCCCACTCTGCCAGGGACATGTGGGTCCTGGGCCTGCTCCACCGCCAAACCCGAGCCACCAGAAGCCTGGAGGAATAAAGCCTCATCTTCTGCCTTGTGACCCTCCAACCACAGGGGATCATAGTGGAGTTCCCCATTTCCCCATTTCCCCTAATCCCACCTTATCCCACTCCAAAATTCCAAGTAAGCACTTTTGAATGTTCCTTATGTGTCCACCTTCCTTCCTATCAATCTGGACCACCCTCCTCTCTGACTATCACTTTCAACCCCACCTTCTTCTACCTATTAGATGAAAGGAGGCAGCTTAGAAAAATGCCAAGTGTTGCAGTAAGCCAATGGATTCAGAGAGATGTAGGACCCAGCAAAGGATGACCAAGAAACTGAGAAGAAAATCAGAAAGAGAAAAAGCGTGCAAACGAAAGAAAAACATGAAGACTGCTAAAAAGCGTCTGTCAATGTATGGAAAAAATAATAAAAACAAGACCAAATGTGGAACAATTGGAGTGCGTTCACAATAATTTATTGCAGAGAACAGAGAAATCACAGGGAAAAGAAACAGTTTCTTTGTGTCTATCTTCATGGAAGAATGTCCAGAAATTCTTCCAGAAATACCAAGTGACCATGGGACTTTTATAAGTAAAGTCTAAGATCATTCTTATCAATGTTGAGGTCATCTTTGAAAAGAAAGCTGGATTGAGTATTTATAAATCTGACAGACTAGATGTACTTCATACAAGAATTTCAGAGGAAGCAACAATAGACTTGTTGATTGCATCGCGGATTTTCACTTTATTTTACGACACATTTCCCGAAAGTCATTTCGCCAATCTGGATAAGGCAAAGGTTATAAATATTATCCAACAGTTTAAGAAAGGATGAATTTGGAGAATGGTGAACTACAGACCAGTAACTTGTCATCCGCAGTCGGGTGTCTATTGGACTCGATTACAAAGAACATGCTACTAGATATATAGACGGTAATAACATAACTGGGGAGTGTGAGAATGTACCGATGAAAGAAAAACCAGAAGTGGAAAACATCCACTTGAAATAGTTTCAAGATTATTCTTGGAGACATACGCAATGAAGAACCAATGGATAACGTATAGTTGGATATTCATGAGCTTTTTTTAAAGAACATGGAGAAGTACAAGTAGGCGAGAAAAAGGAGAATCCCACGATATTCTACACGGACAAGTAGAACAGAATAATCAGCAAACAGTTAGTGTCCATTAGAAATCAAAGGGGCAATCTGTGTGTCAAGCTCGAGAACATTGATGGATTGTAACACATTCATGTAATTTCGAGAAAGAATTTGAGGCTTTGTTCTGGATAAATTTGGACGAATGTCCATGTCTGAATGAGTTGTATCACAGGAGGGTGTTGAGGTCAAGGGAGGAAAGACCCTGACTGAATATTTTAATAAGAATCTGACCATAGGGGACGTACCAGAGAACTGGAGAACTGTTAATACGATTCCACTTCACAGTAAGGGTGGGAGAGATAGACCAGGGAACTATAGACGAGTGAGTATTAGATCACTGTTAAGGAAACTACTGGATCAAATAGGGAATGAGAATATCGAACTCCAATCAGAGTCACAAGGTTTGATCAGGGATAATTATCATGACTTGATCAGAAGGAAGTCATATCCAATGGATTTGATTGAATTAGTTTGATGAGATCGATTGTTGAGTTTTGTAGGAAAGCCTTAGACAAATTTCCACCTGGGAAACGGAAAAATAAAGTAAACTCTCACAATATGAATGATAACTTGACAAGTTATGATGAAAATTGTCTTCGTGTCAGGAGGCAGAGGATGGTGGGAGAAGGCTGTTTGTGTGACTGGAGACCAGTGTCCCCTGGTGTACCACAGGGATCAGTGCTGTGTCCCTTATTGTTTGTGCCATTCATAAAAAATATATAGATTTGAATGTGGAGGGGGTTTGGTGGAGAGTTTGGAAGATGTGATAAGTGAGTGTATGTTTGACATAAAGATTGGCTGGGTGGTTAGAAGTGAGGAGGAAGGCCTTAAGTTATAGGAAGATGCAGATAGAATGGTCAGATGGGCAAATCAATGGCAGATAGAATGTAACCCTGATAAATATGAGGTGATGCACTTTGGGAGAAGGAACCAGGCAGGGGAGGACTCAATGAATGGCTGCACACTGGAAAGTTCAGATTCTGCTTCTCCACACATGTGACTGGACAGGTTAATGGGCTAGTTAAGAATTGGACCTTGGGTATTGTGTTTCCTAATTAGGGCGTAGATTATAAGAACAATACAGGGCTTTGGTTCGGAGAAAATGGAATACTGTATGTAGCTCTGGGAGCCACATTCCAGGAAGGATGTGATTGTGCTGGAGAGGGTGCAGAGGTGATTCACCAGGATGTTCCCTAGGATGGAGCATATCAGCTATGGAGAGAGGCTGGATAAGCTCAGGTTGTTTACTTTGGAGCAGAGAAAGCTGAGGGGTCCGTGATTCAGAAGGATAAGATTATGAGCGACACGGGCAGGGTGGACAGACAGCAGCTGTTCCTTTTAGTCTTTGGGTCAAGCCAGTACACTTTTAAAGTGAAGAGTTTGAGGATCAGAGAGGATTTAAACTTTTTTTCACCTAGAGGGTATTTTGTTTTGGGATTACTTCCTGTGAGGGGAATTATCACTAGTAACTTCACAATCATTAAAAAGTACTTAGACGAGCATTTGGAAGTGTAATAACATTTTAGTCTATGGGACTGCTGCAGGGAAGTGGAACTAATATAGATCGTGCTATACTTCTGTTGGCACAGAGTCTATGATCCTGTGAATGTATGGTGTGGAAGGTCAATTATTGAGCAGTTTAAGGCAGGAATTGATGAGTTTCTGAAGAGTATATTCACAAGGGTTATAAGAGTGAACGGTGACAACTTGTTAAATTATGTCAATGTGAGAAATATGAGAAAACAAGTGCAGTTTCCTTAGAGTTTGAAACCAGAGAATGGAGAATGGGGAACAGAGAAATGGCAAAACTGTGAAGCCACTACTTCCGTTCTGTCTTCACAGAACTTTCTAACAGTACTAGGAAAACCAAGTCTGGTGTGGGAAAATGGGATAGAGCACATTGAACATAGAACATAGTAAGGAAATGGTTTCGGATAAATTATTGGGACTGAAAGTAATGGTCATAGAAAACACTAACATAGATTTATGAAATGGGAATTATGTTTGAGAAACATAATGGCAGACAAATGGTAGAGAACTAATGGATGTAAAACGCGTGGATTTTCAGAATTTTTTTTTTAGCTCCAAGCCCAGTTTACAAAATCAAATCTTAGTGAATTGGGGCTAATATATGGATATGTTTCTAGAATGGGACAGCTGGCATGAAACAGTGAATAGAAATAAACAGACACATCAAGCAACAGCCTGACATCGTATGTAAGGTATGATTCTGTAAGGTATAAGTCCTTCCACATTTAGTCAAGAAACGTTGGGGACAATTAAACAATTCACTGGAGGAAGAGATTCCACAAGTAACCCCTTCCTCCATGATGGAAGAGCCCAGCACTTCAGTGTATAAGATAAGGCTGATGCATTCGCAACAATCTTCAGTCAGAAATGCTGAGTGGATGTTCCATCTCAGCCCCCTCCAGTGGTCCACAACGATCCAGTTACCAGTCATCAACCAATTTGATTCAGTCCACGTGATATCCAGAAACGGTCTGAGATACTGGATACTCCAAATGGTCCATACTCTGACAATATTCTGGCAACAGTACTGAAAACTTGTGCTCCATAACTTGCCACTCCTCTAGCCAAACTGTTTCAATACAGTTACAACAATGACATTTCCCTGGTTATGTGGAAAATTACCCCAAGTATCTCCTGTATATAAAAAGCAGAACAAATCCTATCCAGCCAATTACCACCCCATCAGTCTCCTCTCGATCATCAGTAAAGTGGTGGAAGGTGTCAGTAGTTTTAATCAGCACCTACTCAGCAGTACCCTGGTCAATGACGCCCAGTTTGGGCTCCACTAGGGCCACTCAGCTCCTGACCTCATTACCATGGTTCAAACATGGACAAATGAGCTGAATTCCAGAGGTGGGGTGAGAGAGATAGCCCTTTAAATCAAGGCTGTCTTCGACCAAGTGTGGTATCAAGGGGCGTTAGCAACACTGGAATCAATGGGTATCAGAGGGAAACTCCCCGCCGTTTAGAATCACACCTAATACGTAGGAAGGTGGTCATGGTTGATGAAGTTCTGAGAACTCAGCTCCAGGACAAGTCTGTAGGGGTCCCTCGGGCAGTGAACGAAAACTTCTTCAAGGCTGCTTCCTTTTAAGGTCAGCAGTGGGGATGTTCGCCAATGATTGTACAATGTTCTGCAACATTTGTGGCTCCTCAGATACTGAAGCAGTCTATGTCCAAATGCGACAAGATCTGGATAGTATCCAGGCTAACAAATGGCAAGGAATATTCAGGCCCCGCAATTGCCAGACCATGACCATCACCAGTAAATTGCAATCTAACCTGCCCCTTGGCATTCAATGGTGTTACTATCACTGAATCTCCCAGTATCAAAGATCTGGTGGGTAATCATTGCTCAGAAACACACTGGTCTCGCCACATAAACACAGTAACTATAACAGCAGATTAGATGCTAAGAATACTGCGGCGAGTAACTCACATCCTGACTTCCAAACGTCTGTCCATCATCGACAATGCATAAGTCAGAAGTGTAATAGGAGACTCCCAATTTGTCTGGATGAGTGCAGCCACAACAACACTCAAGAGGCTTTACACCATCCAGGACAAAGCAGCCAGTTTGACCGTCCGTTCACCCACAATGCTCCACCATCAACGCTCAGCAGCAGCAGCAGTGTTTTACTATCTACATGCTGCAATGAAATGATTCACCAAAGATCCTCAGAGACCACATTCCCAACTCACGACCACATCTATCTAGAAGGACAAGGGCTACAGATGTATGGGGATACCATCATCTTCAGGTTCCACGCCAAGCCATTCACCATCCTGACTTGGAAATTTATCACTGCTCCTTCACAGTCACTGGATCAGAGGCCTGGAATTCCCTCCCTAATGGCATTGGAGGTCAACAGCAGCAGGTGGACTGCAGCGGTTCAACAAGGCAGCTCACCACCACCTTCGCAATTAGGGATAGGACAATGCTGGCCCCGCCAGTGACTCCGAGAAATAAATAAATAGAAATTAACTGAGGAAGGTTGCTGGGGTGTCACAGGGATCAGTGCTTGGGGCCCAGCTGTTCACAATGCCCTTTAAACATTTGGTTGCTGGAATCAGATACAATATATCCCAGCCTGCTGAAAGCACTAACGGATGTGGGATTGTGAGTGGGTAAGGAGGATGTAAAAAAGCACCGAGAAGACTAAGACAAGTGGAGAGAATGGGTAAATACGTGACAGATGGAGAACAATGTGTATAGAGGTGACGGTGTGCCCTTTGGTGAAAACAATAAATTGCCAGCGTACCATTTGGGAAGGATTGGTTGAAACATGTTGATCTACAAAGGGACGCATGCTCCTGTTTGTTGTTTCCTTCTGCATAAACCTCTGAGGTCCCTGCAGTGCAGAGAGTTCTGCAACCAGTTGTCAATACTGGGCATGGAGATTGGCACGCTGCCCAGTGTACACAGACCCACCAAGTGGGGAGCTGCAACATTAAAAAGGATCTGCATCTCCCTGTACACCAGATGCTGAAAACAATATTGCAGAAACAGAAAGCAGTGATGAAGATAAATGGTGTGTTAACCTTCATTTCAGGGGGATGTGAGTCCAGAAGTAAGGGTGTCTTACTGCAGCCCTAAGTGCCTGGTGAGATATCATCCCGAGCAGTATTGTGTGTAGTTTTGGTCTCCTTACCTAATAAAGGGCAAACCTGACATTGATGGAGAGCAGTGAAGGATGACCAGACTGATCTCTGGGATTACGGGCTTGTTGTGGGAGCAGAGATTGGGGAGACTGGGCCAGTATTCCACGGGGTTTAGGAAAATGAATGGAGATCTCAGTGAAATATCCAAAACTCTGACAGGGTGAGTCAGATTGGAAGCAGGTCACTCTGCATTGAGATGAGAATAAATGTCTGCACTCACTGACTGGTGAACCGGGGGAATTCGCTCGCACCTGGAAACCGAGACATTGATTATAGATAAGGATTTAGAGACAGTAAAGGGATGGTGGGAGAGCAGGAGTACGATGTGGAAATGAAGGGCCAACCATCATTACAATGAATTGGGTAGCAAACTCGATAGACCAAATGTACTACTGCACTTCCTATTTTATAGCTTCCCAAGGTTACTCACATTAACGGATGTGTATATTGTGTGGGGTAAGTGCATTGAGGAGATTTTTTTCCATGAACTAGAATGGGGGAGGCTCAATGTGTTGAATGACCTACTCCTTTCCCGCTGTTTCTGTGCAGTCTGTGGGAAAGCTCTGTAAATGCTGTCACAAGCTCTCAGATGTTAGGAAGGAGGTTTCTGCAGGGTCGACAGGACTGTGTTCCCATTCCCTTTTCCGACACTGATGCTGAGGCCGGGTGTTCTGTCCGGTTTCATCCTTTCAGACCTCGGAGTAGTTTGATACAAATGAGTGTTTTGCTTGACCATTTCAGAGACCATTGAAATGTTTATCACATGTCAGGGTCTTTGGAGTCAGTTTTAGTCCAGCCCAGGAAATTGGGCGGCACGGTGGCACAGTGGTTAGCACTGCTACCTCACAGCGCCAGAAACCCGGGTTCAATTCCCGCCTCAGGCGACTGACTGTGTGGAGTTTGCACGTTCTCCCCGTGTCTGCGTGGGTTTCCTCCGGGTGCTCCGGTTTCCTCCCACAGTCCAAAGATGTGCAGGTCAGGTGAATTGGCCATGCTAAATTGCCCGTAGTGTTAGGTAAGGTGTAGATGTAGGGGTATGGGTGGGCTACGCTTCGGCGGGGCGGTGTGGACTGGTTGGGCCGAAGGGCCTGTTTCCACACTAGAAGTAATCTAAAAAGAAATCATGGGAGATTCACTTCCTAAAAGTATATTGGAGAAGGAAATTCTGTTTACAATCGATATTGGCTTCAAATTGTTCAATTGGTTAATCGTCCATCACCATTTTATATCTGAACGTGACAGGACTGCAGGGCTTCGATCAGATCTGTTGGTCAAGTCTGGTAGCTTTAATGAGTTAGCATCAGGTTAAGGTTCATGTGATTCTGGCCTGACACCAGATTTTTGATCCCGATATTTTATTAATTGTCTTTAACTTGCACCCGCTGCCAGAGCATTAGCCTGGTCTGGATTAGTAATCCAGTGACATTTCCACAACAGCACCATCTCCACATGGGGACCTATTGGAAACCACACTGAGCTGGTTATTTCTCTGCTGTTTGCCAGCTCTGTCAAAAAGAACTCCAACCAATTTGACTGTCGTGATGGGACTGAGGGAGTGGTAATTGTTCAGATTGTAATTATTCCCCTCTTCGGAAGCGGGACATAGCTGAGTAATTTTCCACACTGCCATGGAGATGTCGGAGTTGGAGCTGGAATGAAACAGTTTCCCCAGGGACACAGCTTGTTGTGCAGCACAAGTCTTCAGTCCTGTTGCAGAAATGGTGTCAGGGCCCATTGCGTGTGTCTTATCTACTCTGTTCAGCTGTTTCTTCATGTCACGTGCAGCAATTGAAATTGATTGAAGGCTGACATCTGTGATTTTGTGGGCATCGTGATGAGGGTGAGGTGTATCATCGACTCAATACTTCTGGCAGAGGACGCTGCAGATGAAACATCCTTCTCTTTTACATTGATGTGCAGGTCTGTTCCATTATTTAGGATCGGAATGTTTGTGGAACCTTCGCCTCCAGTCAATTGATTAATCATCCATCACCATTTTATAACTGAACGTGACATGACTGCAGGGCTTCGATCAGATCTGTTTGTCAAGTCTGGCAGCTTTAATGAGTTAGCATCAGGTTAAGGTTCATGTGATTCTGACTCTGACATGTTCACCCACACTCGTCACTGAGCCATAGATGGTGTTGATGGTAATGACAAACTGAAGTGTTACCCTGGCAAAAAGTTACAGGTTGTGGTTGAATGCAGGTCTGCTTCTCCTGCTGCTGTGGTCTACAGCACTACATGAATACGCAGATTCGAGCTGCAATATCTGCAATGAAACTCTGCTGTCTGTTCCCCAATTCTCACTGAGACCCATTCACCCATCTGCCCTGCACTCAGTGACCTAACCTGGTTTCTGATGTGGAAATACTTCCATTTTGAAACTCTCATTCTGTTGAGGATCTGTCTCCCCGGTCTTGCTTCCAATCTGACACATTCCACAAAAGCATTTAACTGATCTTAATGCAAATGTTTAATTCACCTGAAACTTTTTCCTTGAGAAATACCATCTTCTGTGTTTAAAGAGAATGTGTTTCCTCTGTTCCTTTCCCTGACTATGATTAAGAGCTCTGTAGTGTCAGTAATGCCAGCCTTATGTAGTTTCAGAGCCAATGAATTCTCTGGTTTCCCAATCATCTTCACCACATTGTATGTTTCCTCTTTTGGTTTGATGCCTTATCACTCATGGCTGCCTTGTCCTCCCATGAGTATGTTTCATCTTCTTGGGGTTGCATTTCTGGTATTATCTTCTGAATTATCCCCAGAAACTCCTCCCGTTGCTGCTCCATGGTCTTTCCTGTTCAGCTCCCCTTCCAATTAACTCTGGCCAGTTCCTCCCGCATGTCTTGGTAGTTACATTGCATAATTATAACCACATTACATCTTGAAGAAAGCATTAGATATAAACTGAAAGAAGGAGTTTTGGGAGATGGGACACGAAGAATAATTGGTGGATTTCTTAACTAGATGCAAAGGGAGAGAGGATATAGATCTGGAGATGTGGAAAATGAGAAAACTACATGATCGAAAGAAGTAGATGAACATTCCCCAATGTTTTGGCAATGCCTGTGTGCTGTGGTCCTTGGTACAGTGCGTGTACAACAGAGTAATATGTTCAAATGCTGAGTCTGATGCCAGAATATTTATCTCCGATTATATGACAGACACTAGCTTTGGAAAGAACCCAACAGGCCAATATATTGAAGGGGATTAACTGAAATAAGTTGGGATACTAGAATCAAGAATTTGGAGCACTCATCCTGGTAAGAATGAGAGAGTAGAGTAGGGAATTCCAGAAAAGGAGGGAACGTTGAGAGGATCAAATCATGTTTTAATGTTTTATCAATTTTATACATCATGTGCATCATTTTTCGTTAACTGTGTCTCTGTTGTTCATTTACAATGTGTTGCGCACATATGGAAAATGCGGCTTGTCTGCACACACACATTGATTAAACAGTGTATATAAAATCATTTTTTGACCATTGAAACTGTCCTGTTGTCGTGTTATGAGGATACATGAACACCAGCTAGCCACCAAAAGACATGACGCACTATCACTATGTTTCATACATACAGACAAAGAAAGGCATCACTTTGACTGGGACAAAACACACACATGCTAAGACATGCAAGGACCTTCTTAGAGAAATGGCGTTCTAACCAGAAGTCCATCAATAAACGGATCAATTTAGATCCTGTCTACATTGTCTTGTTAAAATAACCGGAAATGACATCACCCATCTTAAGAAACCAAGACCTATAAATAGAGAGGTCGGACATACCACCAGCACTTCACCAGATACTCTCACTGATGATGTCACTTCGTCATGGTGACGAAACTTCTGAAAACAAACCTTCAAGCTTAACGAGCTAACTTGCACACATATAAATTGTTATTTTTTGTTCATTAGTGGAATTTAGGAGTTCTCTGTCGCTCACGTTTTGACAGATTATGATGTGAGGTGAGTTTTTCTGGGTGTGTGATTTTAATTAACAGAGGGGTTCTACATTGCTGTCATAACAGTTTTGGCGCCTTGCCGTGTGGCACTTGGACCGACTTGAACAGATTTGAGATACAACAGGTCCCAGTAAATTCCAACTCATTGCAATTAGTGACTTTGATCTTCAAATAAAACCAGTGGGAAAATTCGTTTAATTTTGTTACTTGTGGTTGATTAAATCAAAAGTGAGGGAAATGGCTTTTAACATTACTAAAGAGGTTCCCAAATTTTCCAAGGAAGTTTAGAAAGACAGAAGGAGGACATTTTTTAGAATTAGTAAATAGGTTGGAAGTGAGTTTAACCAGGGAGAAAAGGGAAGCTGAAATTGTTATGGAGTTGGTCAAGCACTTTGATGTATCAGAGAAATAGGCAACTGCAGTAGAGTTAGAAAAAACTTAAATTGCAAATGTGGCAACTGGAGATAGAAGATAACTAAAGGGAAGGAAATAGAGAGAGAAGAAAGAGAAAGAGAGGAAAAAGAAAGAGAGAGAAAATTTGAAATGCAGAAGTTGGGAATTAGACAAGAAAGTTAAGTTAACAGGATGGAGATGAAGGGAGAACATAGGGATGTATACAACTATGTTAATAACTTGCCATATTTCGGTGACAAAAATGTCAAAACCTTTTTTATTTGATTTGAAAAAATGGCTCGTCAGATGACGTGTCCAGTGAAATTGTGGGTAATGCTAGTTCAGACGAAGATGGTGGGCACAGCTGGTGAGGTATGGAAACGCTATCAGATGAGGGGTCAAGAGATTATCAAGATGTCAAATTGGCTATATTGATTGGTTATGAATTGGTACGAGAAGCATATAGACAGATGTTCAGAAAAATAGAGATGGAAACAGGTCAGTCTTATATTTAGTTTGAAAGAAGTAACCACAGTCATTTTGACAGGTGGGTGATGGCCGTAAAAATGGATAAGACCTGTGAGGGTTGAAGGGAGATTAATTTGCTGGAGAAGTTAAAAGACTCACTTCCAGAGATAGTAAGAATTCATGTGAATGTACCGAAAGTTCAAGAAGTGAGAAGCACGGCAGAAAGGGCAGGTAAATATGCACTGGGGCATGAGATGATATTTAGCTTCTGGCAGGAGTTTCATCCTGTGAGGGATAGAAATTGGGAGAAGGGACGATCACATATTACAAAGGGAACAGTAGATCACAATAGTTTACCACAGGTGAAGGAAGAAGCCCAAGGGGGTTGAAAGGTGGTGAAAGGCCTCAGGTGTTCTCACTATAAGGGAGTGGAAAACATAAAATGACAGTGCCGATGTTTTAAGAAGGGCACTGGGAAAAGGTGGTTTCACTGCAGTAAGCTGGGACACACCGTGATGGGCGTTGAATGAAGGCACTTTGGGGAATGATGTGTTAGTAGAGGCTAAGCACAGTGGAATTAGTGAAACTGGTAAAGGAGACCCCAAGTAGAGCTGAGGAGCTGCAGGAGAGTGCACAGCCGAGGCAAGGACTGGGTATGGAGGCAGTACCTGATCTCTGAAAGAATTCGTCTCTGTAGATAATGTTTACTCAGAAAGAACAGGGGGAGAAGGACGAGAAGTTATAATTTTGTGAGATATGGGATCTGCTCAGTCTGTAATAGTTGAGAACTGAGGCTCCAGAAAAGCACAACAGATCAAGCAGCATCCAAACAGCAGGACAATCAAATATCAGGCAGAAACCCATCGTCAGGAACATGGTGGGGGGACAAGGGGGCTGAAAGATAAATATGAGGGTAGTAGCTGTGCTGGTGGGAGGGTCACTGGGAAGGCAATAAAAAGATGTAGGTGGGAGTGATAGTGATATGTTGGAGGGGAGGGTGGAGCCAATAGGTGGAAAGGAAGATGGCCAGTTTGGGCGGTTCAAGAGGGCAGTGCTAGGTTGAACAGTTGGATCTGGGAGATGTTGATGGAGGGGAGATTTGGAATTTGGTGAAGTCAACGTTGATGCTGCACAGTTTGAGGTTTCCAGCTGTCCTACCACCGATAGGAGTCCTATCACCCTCCTGTCCGACCTGTCACCATCACACCCCACCTGCATCTACCTATCGCCTTCCAAGCTCCCTTCCACCCAGCTCCACCCCACCCTCCTATTTATTTCTCAACCTCCTTCCCCCTCCCTTACCCCCCACTTTCCTGATGAAGTATTTATACCTGAAACGTTAACTCTCCTGCCCCTCGGATGCTGCCGACATGTTGTGCTTTTCCAGCCAAACACTTTACAACTCTCATCTCCAGCATCTGCAGTCCTCAATTTCTGTTGGCCGCTATTAGTAAGAAATGAAAGTATTTTCACTCTTTCTGGCATGTTAATCAAGACCGTGTTAACGTGTGGAATGGAGACAGAAATTAAGCATTCCCTTGTGTAACATCAGGATGGAATGCCAAATCAAGATTAGGGAAGTAACAGTGACAGTGAATAACAGAGTGTCAGTTCCAGGAATGCAGTTTGTTCTTGGGAACGATTTAGCAGGAGGCGAGGTGGGATAGGCACCCCTTGTGGTGGAGAAGCCAAAGGAAAACTAGGGAATTGGTGAGTTAAAAGAAAATTACCCAGGAATTTTTCCAGAGTGTGTAGTAACAAGATCCCACTGTCATAAGTTACAGCAGGAAGGAAAATCGAACAAAAAAGACAAATGAGTTGATGCTCAGTGAACTGACCCCCTGTTTGATGTCACGGTGCAGGATAAACCTGAACAGGCAGAGGATCAGGCAGAGGTGTTTAGTCCAGAAAGGCTAATGGACTTACAACAGATATATACACACACATTCACACACACATACACATGCACACACAGAGAGAAGGATTCAGTATATAGTTGAACGTTAAAACCAAAAGATTGAAT